>NC_090729.1:116853823-116973701 GCF_036898095.1 Palaemon carinicauda
GTGAAGGTTGCCCAAATAAACCAAGATCATTATAGTAAACACAGAAACATCTTATTCACTGTAATAGCAGGTTAGTGAAAGAGTAAAGTGAATTGAGGCTGCTTAGTGTATGCTGTATATGTCTAGACTGGAATCCTCTTTATCTTTGTGTGTTCATATGAAATATAGTCCGTATGTCAAATGCTTAGTTATTTGTTCCTTTTAAGAGGTTTTTTTACTGCTGTAATAGTAGAATGGGAAAAAATTAGATAAGGTTTTTTAACTTTAGAGTTTCCATGTTTAGGGATAAACCACTTCTTGAGTGACTAGGACTATAGTTCATGGTAGGCCATAGTCCTCGGAATTGTGACCTCTGGTAACCCTAATCTTTCACCTTTGGTTTCTTGCTACTGTGCTTGGTTCCTTTGCACACAGGTGGAACTTTATTACCACTATGAGCTGGGTACTGTCCGATTCTTTATTTTGTGTAATAGTGCCAACTTGCATGCAACAGATGGCCCTATTACTCTGTTCCAGTGCTTCAGTATTGCACTACAGGTCAGGTTGACAAATTTTATCAGACATTTCGTCAGTAGTCTGTGAGTTGCATTTTTGTTTTCGCTATACACTATAATCATGTACATGGTTTTGTATATAATTGGGAAATATAAATTATTTAATTTCTAGCCAAATGTATGCACCATATAGGGTATTTATCTACTCTTTATCTTGGGTTTTATCGATTTCTGACATTGAATATTGGGGCAAACCACTCGTTCACGAGTTTTCCCACCTCCTCATATTATAGAAATTATGGGGGATCCCAGTGGGAAACCAGGTTTTGGGTATGGACACACCAAAAAAAGTGATTTATGGCAAAAGTAATAGTCTATGTTGGTATCTTTTTTAAAACATATGGCGATGGAACTATCCAGTTGTCCAGACATCAGAGATTCAGTAGTAGAACAGTAGAAAGTGTCGATAGGATAGTGTCAAAAGTATTTAAACCTTTAGCCAAGTTAATTGGTTATTATAACATAAGGCCAAGAGTTAGCAATCTTTGTAAATATTGAAATTATTGAGTTTCTTAAATATCTAACTAAATACTGTAGTTACTTTATCTAGTTAATCGCTAAGCTCAATTGGTCTTTGCCCAACCGTGGGTCGCTTCGCTCGGAATTTAACACCTAGTTGGTAAAGTAGGATGCTATAAGCCCAGAGTCCCCAACAGGGAAAATAGCCCAGTGAGGAAAGGAAACAAGGAATATTAAAGGGATTTTGACGAAGGAAAAATCTATTTTTGGGCTCAAGCCATGACGTCCTGATGGAAGGTTTCTTCAGTAGCTTCCTAGGGTACATTTAACTACAGGGATATTCCCAGAGAATTAAACTAAAGGTTATCACAGAATTCTAACTTCTGGTGCGAGTACCCTAAAGGTTTCCCTCTAGAATATCGTATATCAACAGGGGACGCATGTATTAACACGCCACATAGCTATCTGCACCCCGTATAGAGTTAACACTTCGATATGAAGGTGGAGAATAACTGGGGAGCCGTTCCACAGTTACACTCGTCCGTGGCTGCTTTTGGTACTCGAAACGTAAAGAAACGGGCGCCATTGCTAAATGACGTCACGTCCGTCCCCATCCTTCAGCCTGTAGCTCCTTGCTTTGGTCGGATTTTCCTTGAGTGCGATTTTCATCTGCTTACATCGCCGTTATGTCGCTACCTTCAGCCTCACCTTCTTCTGGAAAGTTGAGTACCAGGTCCCAGTATTGTTTAAATAAGCTCTAGCCGTAAAGTAACTTCTACTTTTTGTAAAATTTTGTGTTTTGTGGCAAAGCTGTGCCGATCCCGGACGCACCATTTTATGGCGTTGCTGTTCATATCGCATGCTTTATTTAGTTAGCCAGAACAGCCTTATCCGGTCACTTAACTAATTAATATTATTAGTTATTTAGTCTTCATAGCTAGGAATTACTTATATCGTGTTTTAGCGCTCATCTGACTCGGTCGCCGTTCGACTCCATACTAGATCGCTAGCTTAGCCCCTAGGCTGGATAACCTAGTGCTTGTGTTCATGCATGATATATACCAGTGTTCCTAGGTTAAGTTATGAAGATTGTGGCATTATTAAACACTATTAACTGTGATGTAAGTGTTTTCGCCTTCGGGGACCATATAGGGGACCGGGTTAATTGCGTATCTTTCCACCCTAACCTAATGTAGGAACCCCTATATGCTCCCTAATCCCCTGCCTGCGGGCATTCCCTCTGTGTGGCCCTGCTTCCCCTTCTATATAGGGGAATCTTGTCTACAAACAGAGTATTTATCGCTTCTCTGTCTACCCTAAGGGAATGATCCTCCCTTAGGGTCGTGACCGAGAAATAAGGAACGGCTCTGCCCTTCCTCAGTTGCACCTAGTTGGGTTATTCCTCCCTCCCTGCAACTTGCGATGTGTCTTTCAGCTTACCTAGCCTAGGAGTTAGCCCTCCTTTTCTAGGTTAAGCTCTGGGGGTTGACTCTGTTCTATTATAGTTTGAGACGGTACTCCTGTACCATTCTCATTCTGGGTTACCTAACCTAGGTTAGGGAGCGTTCTCCCTCTCCTTGGTGGCCGTTCTTGTACAGAGTCTCCCCTATAGAAAGACCCCTCATCTTCTCCCTCCCCATCTATCCCTTTGGTGTAGGCTTGCCTATACACATCTGTCCTTAGTCCTACAACTCCTCCCTTGGGTGGAGTGGTAGGGCTAACTTGTTCTCCTGCTGAGCTGGCCGCTCTGGTACACATACCCTTCATAGCGTTCTATGGGGGTAGTTGCCGGCAGCGGTCCGGCTGGCGGGGGTTTCCCCCTTCTTGAGTGCCCTCTAACCCTCCCTTGGGTTACCCCAGGCACCCGGCCGACTGCCGGCCCCCTGCCGCCAGATGCTACGAGTATCTACTCCTATCATGAGTGCACTCTCTCCGGAGGGATGCCGGAGGGGTATGTGATCTTACCCCTTCCATCCCTCCTTACCTTTCTCTCCGTCTATCCTGGTGCCGGTCCCTTGCTGCCTCCACCGCCAGCGATACCGCCTTTACCTCTGGTGACATTCTTTCATAAGATGCCCTCCCCCCTCTAAGACGTCAGCCTTCCGTATGCCGGAGGCTGCCGCCTTCCGTCGGCATACAGCCGACGTCCCACCCACCATTTTACCTAGTGACAGCTGGCCGACCCTCCGTGCAGGCCACCGGCGTGCCGGAATTGATTGCCGGCGGTCTAGGTATACAACCATATACCTATCCATGTTATGAATTGATCCAAGATCACCAGGCCGTCAGCCTTCGGCTGCCGGAGCCGCCGCCTCCTGCCGGCGACCCGCCGCTGTGCCGGAGGTCGCCACGATGGTATTATATTTTAGATACTCAATGTGTCTGTCTTGATGTCTTCCACCCTGCAGGACCGGCCTCTGGCGTGCCGTCGGTCTGCCGGCACCCCCTGGAGACGTTAAGGGATATGCACCCCTTCTCATACCTGCCGACAACATGCCGACAGCCAACATACTGCAGCCAGATGGCTTAGCCACTTCCATATATAGGTATTGTCTTACCCTTAAAATTGTGGCTGTGCTGTCTGATTGCACATTACAATATTCCAGCATACTCTGTGTGTCTTAGTGCGGCCGATTGCCGGAACCTATATCTAATAAGGGGTTTTCTTCTACTCCCCTTCTACCCAGGGATCTGAGTGGTCTCAGTCCCTGCTACACCTCGCAGGCAATTTCTGTTAGAGGCTTAGCTTCTACCCACCACGGCTTATCCATATGGATTTCCGTTTTGTGACCTTCGGCCACAAAAGAAATTGCCTACTGATAAGGTTACGGTAACCGACTGGGCGGGATTCACAAGTATGTGTCTATCTACTTCCTTTCCCGCTCTCTACTCTCAGGCATTATAATATCTTATGAATTATTTTAATGCTTAAAAATTTAGATTAAGTTATCTTAATTTTAGAGTAATGTAAGTCATTCTTATGCCTTCCATGTACTCATGATCTTTCTTTTACAGGAGGAGTATATGAAGTGCAAAAGCAACTTCTGTGGAGTGAAGCGCCCGGACTTCTACGGGCACAAGGCGTGCCGGACCCACGCCCTCTGCGCCGCCAAGAGAGGCGACCTGAAATACTGGGACCCGCAGCACTGTACAGTCTGCAAGAGTCGTTTGGCCGAGGCGTTCGACGACCCTCCTTCAGCGGAGGCAAGGGACAACGCTCGAGAGAAGCTACGCAAGTGGGTGCGTGGCTTCCAGAAGAACGCCACTGGACCGTATCTCGCCAGCAAAGATTTGAGGGCCTTGCTTTTCCCAAAGGCATCCAAAGACTCTGTGGTCCCCAGTGATCAGATCCCCACCGTCCAGCTTGTGGTGGAACCTGATATCCTCATGGCCCAGTCCATGCATGAGTGCCACTTGGATTCCGATAACGTGGAACGTATGTCGGAAGTTTCGGAAGAGACGGAGAAGAACCTCATGGGCGAGGAACTCGACTATGAGGAAGATCAGGTGGAATATCCTGATTCGGAGTCCGAGGTCGCTTCCGCTCTTACTCCCGCAGCGACTCCTGCACCGTCCGAGGAACCTGTTCCTTCGACTTCCGCCACCCCGGACCCTCTTCCATCGGACACTCAGGAGGTCTTCAAGATACTTGAAGCCCTCGTGGAAAGAAAACTTCGAGAGACCCAGGAGCAATTCCGGTCTACCCTAGTTAACTTTGAACAACCGAAACGGATTTCGGTTAAGGACCTCCCCTCTTGCTCGGATACTAACCCATGGAGATATGCCGAGCATATGCCGATCACGACTGGTAAGATCTTCATCAGTGAGAAGGTTGGCTCTATCTTGTTGGAAGAAGTGGAATTCTTCCCGAACTTTGAGGCTTATCCGGACTGTTACGTCCGGCTCAGGTCCGAACCAGCCTCAAAGGAAGAGACCGAACCGAAGGAGGTAATCGTGTTCGATCTCGTGAAGGCCCAGGCTATGCTAGCCAGTGCGGTGAAGAGTAGGGGTTTCACCAACTCCAAGATGCCGGCACTCAGTAAGAAGCACCCAACCTTCGTTGCGCCGAATGCTGCGACTTTCCCCTTTATCGAAAAGGCCTTCACAGCGGTCTTAAAGGCAGTGGAGGAAGGGAAACCTTGCCCTGCACTGGAGGAGTGCAGACCCTTCTCCCTTACCGTTCCTCCCGATGATAGGCACTGGAAAGACGTCCAGTCAACCTTCACGGTGGGGAAGTTAGAGCCTGATGTAGCCGGTCATCAGTTCAGTGAGGACCTCCCAAGGCTAAATGATCACCTCCTTCGTAGGGAACAGGATACGAAGGAGAGGCTTGCCGCATCGCTGTCACTCCAGGTACAGCTTGAACTTATGGCCGGGGATACTAGAGTCCCGGACTTTTACATGGTCCTAGCCAAAACACACTTGGCAACGGTGACTAAGGACCTGTATAGCTTCACTAAGGCTCACAGAGCCAGTCGTGAATTCGTGTTTGCCAGCGCGACGGTAAAACATGAACCCCGGAGGCTGATTTCCTCCAATATCTGGGGTAAATATCTCTTTCCCTCCTCCCTGGTGAAAGATTGCAGACAAGGCCGCCACGGAGAACAGGAACCTTCTCCACAAGTGGGGCATGTCGAGAAAAAGGAAATCCTCTCAGGACGATGGCCCTCAACCTAAGAGGAAATCTCAGAAGCCAAAACCCCAGCAACGTCAACAGAGACGGCAGTTTCCGGGTTCCGCTACTCCCCAAGTGGCCGCACAGCCACAGCAGACCTTTCAGTTGGTCCCCCAACCGGTGGTGTCGCAGTCACCGGTCTTTACCCCTGCATTTGAGCAACATGCTACTACCTTTCGTCCCAGTGGTAGGGGCTCAAGCAGAGGTTCCGGCAGAGATTCGTCTCGCCGCCCCTCCAGAGGCATAGAAGGAAGGGAAGCTAGCGGCCGAGGTGGCAAACCCTCGGGACACCAGAAGCAATGAAGTGCTTCCCGGTGGGAGGAAGACTCCGCCAATTCCAGGATCGTTGGACCTTCGATCCCTGGGCACACAGCATCATCAAGAAGGGACTAGGCTGGAGCTGGAAGAATACATCCTAGAACTCTTGAACAAGAAGGTGATCAGGAGGGTAAAGTCAGCCAGGTTCCAAGGGAGACTAATTTGCGTTCCCAAGAAGGACTCCGACAAACTCAGAGTCATTCTAGACTTATCCCCTCTCAACAAGTTCATTGCGAACAACAAGTTCAAGATGCTGACTCTGCAACAAATAAGGACCCTTCTGCCTCAAAGGGCCTATACGGTCTCCATAGACCTGGCGGATGCCTACTGGCACGTTCCAATGAATCATCACGCTTCCTCCTACCTAGGATTTCGACTCCAAAGGAAAAGTTACGCCTTCAGGGCCATGCCCTTCGGGCTCAACGTGGCTCCACGGATCTTCACCAAGCTGGCAGACGCCATCGTCCAACAGCTCCGCCTTCGCGGCGTCCAAGTGATGGCCTACCTAGACTACTGGCTAGTCTGGAGGACATCGCCCGAAGATTGTGTAAGAGCCTGCAACAAAGTCACCCAGTTCCTAGAGCATCTGGGATTCAAGATAAACACCGAGAAATCTCGCCTCTCTCCAGCTCAGAAGTTCCAATGGTTGGGAATCCATTGGGATCTTCAGTCACACCGCCTTTCCATCCCGCAGAAGAAAAGGAAGGAAATAGCAGGGTCTGTCAGAAGACTTCTGAAATCCAAATGGATCTCAAGACGACAGCAGGAACAAGTTCTCGGCTCTCTACAGTTCGCCTCTGTGACAAACCCAGTGCTTCGCGCACAGCTAAAGGATGCCGCGGGAGTCTGGAGACGTTTCGCATCCATCGCTCGAAGAGACCTCAAGAGACGGCTTCCAAACAGACTTCGCTTACTATTAAAGCCGTGGTCGGAAGCAAAGGCCCTGAAAAGGTCCATTCCTCTTCAACACCCGCCTCCATCGATCAACATCCACACGGACGCTTCACTGGAGGGTTGGGGAGGTCACTCCCACCAACGACAGGTTCAGGGAACATGGTCTCCCCTATTCAAGACGTTTCACATCAACATCTTGGAGGCCATGGCGGTTCTTCTCACCCTGAAGAAACTCTCCCCGCCTCCCTCGATCCACATCCGTCTGACTCTGGACAACTCGGTGGTAGTCAGATGTCTCAATCGTCAGGGCTCGAGATCGCCCCAGATAAATCAGGTACTTCTTCCGATCTTTCGTCTGGCAGAAAAAAAGAAATGGCACCTGTCTGCAGTTCACCTACAAGGATTCCGCAACGTGACGGCGGACGCTCTATCACGGACAAGCCCAATAGAGTCGGAATGGTCTCTAGACGCAAGATCATTCTCCTTCATCTCTCACCAAGTCCCGGAACTTCAGATCGATCTCTTCGCAACGAGCGACAACAATCAACTTCCTCGATATGTGGCCCCTTACAAGGACCCCAAGGCAGAAGCAGTGGATGCCATGTCACTGGATTGGAACAGATGGTCCAGGATATACCTGTTCCCTCCCCCCAACCTTCTGCTGAAAGTCCTCTTCAAACTGAGAACCTTCAAAGGGACAGCGGCCCTAGTGGCTCCCAAGTGGCCCCGGAGCAATTGGTACCCTCTGGTCCTGGAGCTGCAGCCCACGCTGATCCCCCTACCGGGCCCAGTTCTCTCTCAACAAGTACAGAAGTCGACTGTCTTCGCTTCATCACTGAAAGTCAGGGACCTTCATCTCATGATTTTCTCTCCTTGGCCGCAAAGAAAAGGTTTGGAATCTCAAAGAAAAGTCTAGACTTCCTCGAGGAATACAAGACTGAATCCACACGACGGCAATACGAATCTTCCTGGAGAAAGTGGGTCTCGTTCGTCAAAGCAAAAAATCCTACGGAAATCACCATTGATTTTTGCATGTCCTTCTTCATTCACCTTTATGGATAAGGCTTAGCAGCCAACACGATTTCCACCTGCAAATCGGCTTTGACTAGACCACCACTGTACGCTTTCCAGATTGATCTGTCCAGCGATATCTTCAATAAACTACCAAAGGCATGCGCTGGACAAGGTGCTCCATTTTGCCTTTAACCTGGACAACGATTCGTGCCCTCTAAAAGACTTGACTCAAAAAGTTATCTTCCTTTTTGCTCTCGCCTCGGGAGCCCGAGTCAGTGAAATAGTGGCATTGTCAAGAGACGAGGGTCATATCCTGTTCGCAGATACAGGAGAACTTACCCTCTTCCCTGATCCGACATTTCTCGCAAAGAATGAACTACCCACCAAGAGATGGGGCCCTTGGAGAATCTGCCCCCTGAAGGAAGATGTCTCTCTATGCCCAGTGGAGAGTCTTAAGGTCTATCTTCGAAGAACTTCAGACTTCGGTGGAGGACAACTCTTCAAAGGAGAAACATCGGGTAGTGAACTGTCGCTGAAACAACTAAGAGCGAAAATCACCTACTTCATTCGCAGAGCGGATCCTGACAGTACACCCGCAGGTCATGATCCTAGAAAAGTCGCGTCTTCTCTGAATTTTTTCCAGAGCATGGATTTCGAAAGCCTCAAGAGCTTCACAGGGTGGAAATCGTCGCTCGTTTTCTTCAAGCACTACGCGAAGCAAGTGCATGAAATTAAACATTTCGTGGTAGCCGCTGGTAGTGTTATGAAACCTGCCATTTAACTCTGCATAGAACAGTGAGTTACTTGGGACTTTAACTCTACGGGTGCCTGTGTTGACCCTCTTGTGATACATAGTGATTTCATGGACACTTAGTGTTTCTAATAGACTGTTCTTATCAAGGTGAAATGTCATAGACTTCACATGAGTGCCACATGCTCTAGGGCATGATGTGTTTTTCTTTGAAAAAGACTGTCGTTCCTCTGGAACTTGTGTTTCTAAAAGTGAAATTTCTTTCAGATTCAAGATTGAAGTCTTTTATTTTTCTATGTGCATTATTCTTTATTATTGTAAATTAACTTTACACTTATTATTGCAATTGTTATCACAATAATCTGCAATCTATTAAATAAAATGTCTATTTTATTACATGTGCGTCTCTCTCCGCTCCTATTATTTATTATGAAATATATGATTGTCATAGTTTCATTTAACCCCTTCCTTTTGAATGAGAAGAATAATATAAATTTACTTGTATTGTATACTCACTCATGCTGTGGTAATATTCCTACCTGAATACTTACCTTCGTCCTGCCTTCGAGACCAGATTGATCTCTTCTCCAAGGAGCGTAGTGATTATTTATCACTTACCTATGCTTGATAATATTCCTACCCGAATATTAACCTTCTGTCTTGTCTCCGAGTCCTGCACGAACTCTCCGCAGGGTGAGTAGCCCTTCAATGATCGCTTCGAGATATTGGTATGGTCCACCGGGACTTCTCTGCCAGGGGGGCAGGAAGCTGGATCCCCACGGAAACTCTAGCGAGGACATATTACATACCTCTATTCGAAGCCCTTGGCACTTGCATAAAAGGGGGAAAATTTCCAAGGTACATTAATTCTCTGGTACACTTCTATCAGGACGTCATGGCTTGAGCCCAAAAAACGGAAAAATCTATTTTTGGGTGAGATAGCCATGACGTCCTGATGGACCCTCCCGTCTATTCTAGTTCAGCCTTTCAGGCCCCGCCCTGTCCTGCTGTATCATGGAGATTAGCAAGAAGCTGGCCTCAGGATGAGGACAGACGTGACGTCATTTAGCAATGGCGCCCGTTTGTTTACGTTTCGAGTACCAAAAGCAGCCACGGACGAGTGTAACTGTGGAACGGCTCCCCAGTTATTCTCCACCTTCATATCGAAGTGTTAACTCTATATGGGGTGCAGATAGCTATGTGGCATGTTAATACATGCGTCCCCTGTTGATATACGATATCCTAGAGGGAAACCTTTAGGGTACTCGCACCAGAAGTTAGAATTCTGTGATAACCTTTAGTTTAATTCTCTTGGAATATCCCTGTATTGGAATATCCCTGTAGTTAAATATACCCTAGGAAGCTACTGAAGGAACCTTCCATCAGGACGTCATGGCTATCTCGCCCAAAAATAGATTTTTCGCTTCGCTCAAAATCCGTTTTCTGGGCGAAGGACCTGTGCCGCCCAGTGAAATGCTCCTTTAGCATCATTTCTAAGGTATATAACTGCTATATATTACCAGAGAAAAAAGTTGCATAGGAATGGCAGGGATGAACCCAGCTCGCTCACCTATAATAGGTGTCTGTATATAACTGGGGCGTGTAAACCACTATCAGAGGTCTCGTGCCATTTAGATATCTCCTCTTCAAATATCCCCATTACTACGAGGTGCCGTTCTTCATCCACTACTGATTGCTACTACCACTACCTCCACCCACGCCAACATCTTCACTCCTTTCATAGCATCTCTGCTGTTTACTCGCACGTTCTTTGCTCTGTGATTTCGGTGTTTTGAGTGCTTTTCTGCGCAAGATGTCGGCAATTCAAGATTCTGCATCCAAGTTGAGTACTAAAACTACGAGTTTTGAAGTTCTGGAAGTAGTGATACCCCTGTTATTATCAATATTATTATTATTTTCCTTGTGTTGGGTCCGGGAGTCGGAGATGCCGCTCCCTGGCAGCCATGTTGGTTTCGCTACCTCCAAGAGCCTTTGTTTCTTGACGTATAACTATTGGTCCCCCATACTAATTGTAATTCGTCTTGACCCTCATCGTGCTTGCTCATTACCGTTTCACTTATGCGATGCTTTATATTCAAGTTTTGTCATTATTTTGGAACATTTAATTTAGGTTATGGGCTTGCTTGGCTACCCTTCTGGGTCGTATCCGACCTCGAGGGTAATCTCCACTGATTATCTTAAGGATTTATTTACTCTTATTCTCGTAAGTTTTAACTTTCTTTTATAAGAGATAGGTCCTGTTATTTATTTCGAGAGGAACTTCAGGTTGCAGTTTATTATTATACGTTTTTTCCATCCCAATCGGTATCCTACCCGATTGAACATTCGAGTGTTGTTGTCCCCCCGTCCAGGTCGGTAGCTTCCCGAGTTTGGAGGGCTAGGCCTACGCTACTCATTCATGTTATTCATGTTACTCTCCTGCGTTCCTCTCTTATATCTTTAATTTTAGTTTATTTTGCATGCCACATAACCTAGTTATATTTTATTTGTTTCATTTATTACCTTGATATTTATGAGCATTCTGTTTTTGTTTGTGTGATCTCGTGGATCTGTTTCTCGGAGGGTTGGTACACCTGCCCGGTTACAGACCCACGTGATCGCCTCGAGCCTTGCTATTGGCTGTTCCCGCTGGCTACTCACCTAGTTGGAGTATGCCTCCCTCATCCCCCTCCAGGGATACCTCATGAATCACTCTATAGAGATTAAGCGGAGAACAGCTGTTGGGTTCTTGGTCGAGTACATTCGCATACTACGGGTTGTCGTAACCGTGCTCGTCCCCGGCCGCTTCGATTGGCCATCGGGTGGCCGGGAAGCTTACGGGTTGCGTTTGAGGTATTCAGACGTTATTTTCTTCGTTATGTTCATTATTGTTATGTTGAGTTAACCTACTGTTTCTATAGGCTATCCTACTTTTAGCAGAAGTAATCACGGAAGAATCTCCTTATGTTTTATATTTTTAGCTTTATAATGTTATAGTTGTCTTTTGTTGTCGCTGTTCGTTAAAGGTACGGGGTTGGCGGGGGCCATTGAACCCCTCCCCCCCTTCCTCCCCTTTTTCGGACTCTCCTACGCTAGGAGGCATGTTAGACCCTTTGGTTTTAACTCGGTTAGCTCCCCGGAGCCAACGGGAGGAATGTTATTTATCAACAATTGTTATCTTTATACATCCCCGGCTCTGACGGGATGGTACATCCTCCGATACGACAACATAATATCAATGAATGATCATAAATGGGTATAATTGGTATAATTAGTATCAATTAGTTTAATTTTAACCCTGGATAGGTACGGTCCTCGGACACCCCTTTAAGGGTATACTCGGACGCGAACGACCCCGACGCCAAAAAAAATTCTTGAAAAATCAGTTTTTGCAGTAACCTCCTTTTTTCTTTTGCCAAAAAAAACTTCAATGAATGCTTAAAACAACTGTATAGATAAATACTACTCATCTGCAGAAAAACTATTTATTATAAATATTTTAAAAAATTAAGTAGAAAAAAAAAAGACCTGACATAAAAATTCATAAAAAAAAAGTTTATACATATATACACAAATCCTTTTAGGAATTGATTCTTGAATGTTTAGGACACATCTTGATGTATTTTGGATGAAGTCAGACCCATGGAGGTGAAGATCTGAAATGAGAAAAAAAGGGTAACTTTTTTTGGCCAAAAAAATTTGTCCAAATTTCATGAATTTTTTTGGGTACCCAAATGAAATAGGAAGTGGCTAATTTTTTTAGGGAATAAACATATGTTATCCTAAAATAGAAATATGTAAAAAAATCTTCATTATTTTGTAAATTACATTTATATCAGGGGCCATATCTAAAGGTAATTTTTTGAGTACTTAGAAATTCCGTAAAAAAATACATATATTTAATATATAATATGATATTTATGCAGGTAAAAATATACCAAAATATCACAAATTCTATAGGGAACAAGAATATATATAGATAGGGCAGCTTACGCTTCGGATATGTCCACAAAATGGCCGCCAACCACACTGACTCAGACTCCCTAATCTGCCACTTGAAATGTAGGAAGGGTATGTCAATTTCAAGGTGTTATTTACTAATCTAATTATTATTGGATATGCATAAAAATTGTATGGTGGGTTGCTGGATAATTGTCGATTATTTTACGAATATAAAATTAAAATTCTGACCCAAAAAAATTTTTTTGAAGGGAAATAAAATCGAAAAAAAAAATGTAAAACAATATTTTAGCTAAAAAAATTTGATGATATTCAATCAAAAAAAAAGTAAACAAAATTTTCCGACAAATAAACATCTAGAGGAATCATTACTCTGTGATAGTTCCTTAGTACGTAGTAATTTTGAAAGAATTGGGAAAAAACGAAAAAATGGCAATCACCGGAAAATCGAACACATACCTATATATACGCCATATCTGGCTAAAAAAAAGATAGGCATGGGTAGCCAGATCATCTAGAAACACTTTCCAACACTATAAAAATATAAGTTTTGCGACACTACTTGCCAATTCCTTACGGTAACATGACTAAGCAAAAAAATGCAAAACAAATAAAAAGGGGCACTCGAGGAAAAATGGCTAACATTCTAATATACGGCATTTCAGAAAAAAAAATTCAGCCACGTGCTAGTCAAACCATCAAGGCACATTTTCCGACAAATAAACATCTAAATGAATAATTACTCTGTGATAGTTCCTTAGTACGTAGTAATTTTGAAAGAAATGGGAAAAAACGAAAAAATGGCAATCACAGGAAAATCGAACACATACCTATATATACGCCATATCTGGCTAAAAAAAGAAGATAGGCATGGGTAGCCAGATCATCTAGAAACACTTTCCAACACTATAAAATTATAAGTTTTGCGACACTACTTGCCAATTCCTTACGGTAACATGACTAAGCAAAAAAATGCAAAACAAATAAAAAGGGGCACTCGTGGAAAAATGGCCATTCTAATATACGGCATTTCAGAAAAAAAAAATTTCAGCCACGTGCTAGGCAAACCATCAAGGCACATTTTCCGACAAATAAACATATAAATGAAATATTACTCTGTGATAGTTCCTTAGTACGTAGTAATTTTGAAAGAAATGGGAAAAAACGAAAAAATGGCAATCACAGGAAAATCGAACACATACTTATATATACGCCATATCTGGCTAAAAAAAAAATAGGCATGGGTAGCCAGATCATCTAAAAACACTTTCCAACACTATAAAAATATAAGTTTTGCGACACTACTTGCCAATTCCTTACGGTAACATGACTAAGCAAAAAAATGCAAAACAAATAATAAGGGGCACTCGCGGAAAAATGCCCAACATTCTAATATACGGCATCTCAGATAAAAAAAAAGACATGCACGTGTTAGCCCAACCATCAAGGCACACTTTCTAACACATAAACATGAAAAAAAAAATCAATAATATACGGCAATTCCTTACTACGTAGTAAATTTTTACAAATATTGAAAAAAAACAGAAATTGGCAACCGCAGTTAAATACCCAATATACCAATAACTACGTCGTATCTGACAAAAACAAAATCACGCATGGGTAGCCAGATCATCTAGACACACTTTCCAACACTAAAAAAGCAAAAGTTTTACGACACTATTTCGCAATATCTTACGGAAAAATGACTTGGCAAAAAAATGAAAAAAAAGGAAAAAGGGACACTCGCGGTAAAATGCCCGACATTCTAATATACGACATCTCAGATAAAAAAAAAGACATGCACGTGTTAGCCCAACCATCAAGGCACACTTTCTAACACATAAACATGAAAAAAAAATGAATAATATACGGCAATTCCTTACTACGTAGTAATTTTTACAAATATTGAAAAAAAAACAGAAATTGGTAACCGCAGTTAAATACCCAATATACCAATAACTACGTCGTATCTGACCAAAACAAAGTCATGCATGGGTAGCCAGATCATCTAGACACACTTTCCAACACTAAACAAGCAAAAGTTTTACGACACTATTTGGCAATATCTTACGGAAAAATGACTTGGCAAAAAAATGAAAAAAAATGAAAAAGGGGCACTCGCGGTAAAATGGTCCTCGTGGTGATGAACGACATTTTAACTAAAAAAAAAAACATGCACATGGTAGCCAAACAATCCACCAAGACTTTCCACAACTGATAACCTATACAAGTTGCACCATTCTACGACAATTTCATAATACGTAATAACTTTGATAATTATGCAAACTACCCTAGAAGGGTAAACTCGGACGCGAACGACCCCGACGCGTCTCAGAAATCGGGGAAGGAGTACAGCTACAGCAATGCACATCTGGACACTACTAGAGCGTGTAGGGGAGACACCTCCTGCAGGTCGATCACCCACAAATTCAGTCACGGGGGTGAGTCACGTGAGAAAAACCTGTTTTTTTTTGACGCTCGGGGTCGCAAACGACCCACCGTACCTATCCAGGGTTAAATACATAAGTATGCTCCGGTCAGCTTTAAGATCCCGGAGCCTCCGGTGGTCCCTTTGGGATACTCGTGTATCATTTTTATTACAGGTGGTCCGTTGCCAGATGACGGCCTGTGCGGCTGTTCTGCAGAATAAAAGAGGGGAGAGCAATACGATGCCCAAATAAGTGCCGTAAGATTAAATGACTATTTACAATCGGATGATACAAGGGTGTAGCACAGGCAAAAAAACAAAACAAACTACAGTAGGGACAATAAGTAAGGCAGGTAGAGGGAAAGAGAAAGGATAGAATAAGACCTTATGATTCTGAATCTTGATTTTCAGGAGGGACCACATTCCCTGCTGCCACTGTTGCAAATGAAATACAGAATCTGCTGTCTGATCCCTTTCAGGGTAATGGCTCCTCCATTCTCTCTAATAAATAAGGGCCCAAAGGACTTATTGGAAGTTATATTCAAATATGCTTTCAGAGTGTTTACTGGACATAAAGATGGGTCCTGAGGAAGCGGAACAATCTTCCAGGGGGACCATCTGTTCTGAGAGTCCTCATTTCTTGCTAAGAATCTTTTGTCTGGAGAAATTAGTATTTCTCCTGACGAGAGAAATTCAATATGACCTGGATCTCTAGACAAGGCTGAAAGTTCTGATATTCTGGCGCCAGAAGCCAGGCTTATTAAGAACAAGGTTTTCCTTAATAATGGGATATAATTACAAGACTCGTTAAGAGTGTCAGAGGCCAATTTAAGTACATCCTTCAGAAACCAGGAAACTGAGCTAGGGCGAGTTGATGGTTTCAATCTGGCACAGGCTCTCGGGATGGATGAGAAGTATGAATCTGTAAGATTAATATTAAATCCAATTTGAAAAATCTTTTTCAAGGCTGATTTAATTGTAGTAATAGTTTTAGCTGCTAGGCCTGATTCAAATAGAGTTCTAAAAAAGGATATTGTCAGATTCATAGTCATCATCTCAGCCTTTGAGTCCCTTAAAAACTTGGCATGTTTCTTTACAGCTGAATCATACTGCCGAAGGGTGGATTCTCTCTTATCTGATTCTAAAAATAAGGTATTCTGAGGATCAATATCTGCATCTCTTTGAGCTGCAAATTTCATGAAGTCCATAAAGTTAGGGCGCACTGAATTTTTGAGGAAGCTAACGCACTGTGAGTTTGTACTACTTGTGTTAGTATTGGATTGGGAATCCGTTGAGGATGGAGACCCAGTTCCACCAGTAGGGCCAGTTGGGGACTACTAGAGCCACTTGGCCTCTGAAAGTTCTGAGTTTGTCTAGTACCTTCATTAACATATTTATTGGTGGGAATAGATAAATTCTCTCCCAAGCATTCCAGTCCAATGACATCGCGTCCATGGCATAAGCCCGAGGGTCCAGGTTGGGGGCTACATAGCACTTTAGTTTGTGGTTGGACTCTTTTGCAAACAGGTCTACTTGGAGACCCGGAACCTGAGATAAAATCCATTTGAATGATTTTAAGTCCAGTGACCACTCCGATTCCAGCGGAGTTGTCCTCGAAAGTGCATCTGCCACTACATTCCGTATTCCCGCTAGATGAACCGCTGACAGATGCCAACGGTTCATTGCCACCATGGAAAATATTGCTATCATCACATGGTTTATGTGACCTGACTTGGAACCTCCCCTGTTTATGCAGTGGACTATAACTTCGCTGTCTAGCTCCAATCTGATATGTTGCTTCTTGGCTGGAGCAAGCTTCTTTAGAGTCAAGAATACTGCCATGGCCTCTAAGACATTGATATGAAGTTGGCGAAATGATATCGACCATAGTCCCTGGACTTTCTTGTACTGGGAGTACCCTCCCCAGCCAGTTAGAGAGGCGTCTGTGTGAATGACCAATTTTGGAGGTGGAAATTTTAAAGGAATGGATTTTGCTAGATTTTTTACTTTTGCCCATGGCTGAAGTCTTTTCCTCAGAATTGGTGGGATTTGAGCTATTTTGTCTCGATATTTCTTGTTTGCTTTGGAACGCCATACTCAATTTATATCTTTCAGTCTGGCCTTCAGTAATACGTCTGTTACTGAGGCAAACTGGAGGGCACCCAGGATCCTCTCTTGATTTCTCCTGGACGTCAATTTGTCCTTGAGAAAACTTTTTGTATTCCTCGCTATTTCTTTCCTCTTGCTTACTGGGATACACAGTGTGTGTTCAGATCCCATTGTAACCCTAGCCACTGAAACTTCGTCTCCGGGACTAGACGTGATTTCTCGAAGTTGATCTGAAATCCCAACTGTTGTAGGAATTTTATTACTTTGTTTGTTGCCGTGAGGCAATTTTCGACATTGTTTGCCCAAATGAGCCAGTCGTCGAGGTAAGCTACTATTTGTATTCCCTGGGTTCGTAATTCTTGGATCACTGTTTCTGCCAGTTTGGTGAATATCCTGGGTGCGATGTTGAGTCCGAATGGCATTACTTTGAAGGGTAGGCTTGGTTGCCTAACTTGAAACCTAGAAACGGACGAAAATGTCTTGCTATCGGAACGTGATAGTAAGCATCTGTAAGATCTATAGAGGTGGTGACGGCCCCACGGGGAAGTAAGGTCCGCACTTGAGAGACGGTTAGCATATGGAACTTGTAGCATTGAATGTAAGAATTCAGATGAGACAGGTCCAAGATTACTCTTCGCTTGTCTGAGTCTTTCTTTGGTACGCTGAACAAGCGACCTTGAAATTTCAAATGCTTTACCTCTCTTATTGCATTCTTTTGTAGAAGATCTTTTGCATACAGTACTAATTCTTCCGTTGGATGTTGATGAAAACTGGTTGGTGGAGGGGGCCCTTCTATCCAACTCCACCCCAGACCTTTGGAAATTATGCTGAAAGCCCAATTGCTGAATATCCAACGGTTCCGAAAGAGTTACAACCTTCCCCCTACCTGAGGATCCTCAATGGTTCGCAGTGGATTTACCTTCCCGGGATCCACGGAATCCCCTGCCTCTAGAGTAGACTCTTCCGCTGTCTCTGTTGCGAAAGGTCCCTCTCGCCCTACTGCCTCTGGCATGTTTACTGTAACCCTGGAACACGCCTTGTGTCTCAAAGGTAGGGTTAAAGGCTGGGGAAGTCGCAAAGGAGGTAGACGCTACTTGAGATTGAGGGACCAACACTTATTGCTGTTGGGGTTGTGCCTTCGAAGTGGCAGGTCGGCATCCTTGTGGTACCGGGATCGTCTGGACCACTTGTTGGGTTTGCTGACTCTGAAACGACTGAAAAGTCCTTGGTCACTTCCTGCCTCTAGTTTGACTGCTGGATGGTTCAAACTTACATTTGGGGATCAGTCCCCACCGAACCTTGAGGCTCTGGTTAACTCTCGCAGCCTCACTAAGGACATTATTTACCATGTCCTCCGGGAACAAGTCAGGACCCCAGATTGGGGCTTTGATGAGCTTGTTAGGCTCATGCCTGTTAGAGGCTTCGGCCAAGACGTGTTTCCGGCACCTACGTCTGGCTAAAATAAAATCATATGCGTCCGAAAGCAGAGTCTGAAGCAACGACTTCGTCAGTATCTTGAAAAGTGGTTCCTCTTCGTAAACCAAGGAAGACATTTCCGCCATTGTGGCTGAGTTAATGGACCCACTCAGCCTCATGAGGGCATCGAACTCGAGCCTTATCAGGGAATCCGGGAGTCTGGGTAGTCGCTCGCTGAATTGCGTAGACGCACAATCAGCGTTCAACTTTCCTGCCGTAAACGTGGCTGGGGCGTCAGTCCAGCAATCGTAATCCCCCGGAAAGAGGAGGGAAGTCAGATCCGTTTCACGTAATTGTGGTAACGGTTTGTCGTCGTTTACGGCTTGTAAAGCAAGATCCATCATTTTCGTGGTGCAAGACGTTGGAGTTTGCCCCTCTACCACGAACATAGTGTAGGAGCTCTTATGAGGTGTTAACATGGTGTTAACACACTCCCACTCATTTAAGGTCCGGACCCAGGCGGACTGTGCTTGCTCTTTAGGGTAAATCACAGTCTCCTTCGGAACTTTATCTAATCTTATCAGCGCTTTTTCCGTCAAGCGCGCAAACCCGGGAAGGGGAACTGAAGACCCGGCGGGTAGAATTCGAAATCCTCTACCGGCCGAGTGCCACATCCCTCAATGGTTAACATGCCATCCTTAAAGGGGGCATGTAAAGCCAATCGCCAGGGATTGCTCTTAACGAATTCCGGAAGTTTAGAGGCGTCCGGGATGATATATTGCTGCTGTTGGGGCCTTCCGGAACGCAGGAGATTCTCCATAAGGTTTTGTAGTCTCTGATTGAAGGTTCCAACTAGGGAACCGATTTGGGACTGCACTAAGCTGCCCATTTGCTCCATCAACTGGCTCGAAAAGGCCGCCGGATCAAAGGATACTTCCGGGGTCTTAGCTTTCGAGCCGCTCTTCGCTCTCGACCCAAGGGAGGAGGAAGAGGCTACTGCTGAGTCCCTGGATATCCTAGTGGATGAAGACTTGGCTGGTTTGGGCAGCCTGGAAGACCTAGGAGTCTTAGGTAAAGTCTTTTTGATCTGTTTTACTTTAGGGACTACTGGGAGTGGCCTGACCCCAGCCACATGCTTCCCAGTAAACCCTTGGAAAGAAGAAATTGAAGAAGAAGATAAAGACGGGCTAAGAATAGGAATCTTAGACCGTGCACCTCCTGCCTCACTTACCTCCCTACCTTGTTCCGTCTCGTCTAAAGCCATGGGCTCCAGATCCAGGTTCATGGCCGCAACGTCTTCCAACACCGTCTCCCCAAGCCCCTCCTGGTCCTCCGGCAAGAGCAAAGCCTCCACGATCCTGGCGATGATGGGCTCCGCCACTTCTTTGGGGACCGCCGCCGACATCTTGGCGTTAGGATAGATGAGGTTACATATCTCCTCCGAAAGAACGTAAGGTTGCTTGGCTTTGACGTTCCGGGCGAACCCACCGACCCAGATCTTGAGGGTCGACAGGGCGGAACTCTTGGCAGTCTGAGGGCTCTGAAAGAGAATATTCCGTTACTAATATTCCCGGTCATCCTGTCGTGTAAAATGTGTATATATATATATATATATATATATATATATATATATATATATATATATATATATATATATATATATATATACGTATATATACGTATACGTATATATACGTATACGTATATATACGTATACGTATACATATACGTATACGTATATATACGTATATATACGTATACGTATATATACGTATACGTATATATACGTATACGTATACATATACGTATACGTATATATACGTATACGTATACATATACGTATACGTATACATATACGTATACGTATACATATACGTATACGTATACGTATACGTATACGTATACGTATACGTATACGTATACGTATACGTATACATATGATAAATTTTGCACATTTTTACGTGTTTTTCATATTCAAATAAGCCATATATATTTTTGATATATTAATGTCTGGATTCTCTTAACGACCTCGGGATCAGAGCCCCAGGCGAAATCACACAAAGACAAGAGCTTGGCTCCGGCCGGGAATCGAACCCTGGTCGGCAAGCTTATATAGACAGTGACTAACCCATTCGGCCGAATGGGTTAGTCACTGTCTATATAAGCTTGCCGACCAGGGTTCGATTCCCGGCCGGAGCCAAGCTCTTGTCTTTGTGTGATTTCGCCTGGGGCTCTGATCCCGAGGTCGTTAAGAGAATCCAGACATTAATACTGTATATCAAAAATACAGTATATATGGCTTATTTGGATATATATATATATATATATATATATATATATATATATATATATATATATATATATATATATATATATATATATATATATATATACAAAAATAATCAGTTTAAACCCGGTCGGATTATATTTAAAAGGTGGGAGTTTTGACGAAGGAAAAAATCTATTTCAGATTATATTCAGAATAATAAATTATGATACTGGTCGACGGGAAAACCTACCGAATCAGAGGTCAGTGTGGAGACCAACCCGTAGCAAACCTCACAGTTGTCCGGGTGCCACACCAGAAGGTCATCGACTTGCACCGCACACGGGGCATGGGACCGGCAGACCTCATGCCCACATGCCTGCTGCAGAACAGCCGCACAGGCCGTCATCTGGCAACGGACCACCTGTAATAAAAATGATACATGAGTATCCCAAAGGGACCACCGGAGGCTCCGGGATCTTAAAGCTGACCGGAGCATACTTATGTATTTAAAATTAAACTAATTGATACTAATTATACCAATTATACCCATTTATGATCATTCATTGGTATTATGTTGTCGTATCGGAGGATGTACCATCCCGTCAGAGCCGGGGATGTATAAAGATAACAATTGTTGATAAATAACATTTCTCCCGTTGGCTCCAGGGAGCTGAGTTAAAACCAAAGGGTCTAACATGCCTCCTAGCGTAGGAGAGTCCGAAAAAGGGGAGGAAGTGGGGGGGAGGGGTTCAATGTCCCCCGCCAACCCCGGGTACCTTTAACGAACAGCGACAACAAAAGACAACTATAACATTATAAAGCTAAAAATATAAAACATAAGGAGAGTCTTCCGTGATTACTTCAGCTAAACGTAGTATAGCCTACAGAAACAGTAGGTTAACTCAACATAAAAATAATGAACATAATGAAAAAAATCACGTCTGAAGAATACCTCAAACGCAACTCGTAAGCTTCCCGGCCACCCGATGGCCAATCGAAGCGGCCGGGGAAGAGCACGGTTATGACAACCCGTAGTATGCGAATGTACTCGACCAAGAACCCAACAGCTGTTCTCCGCTTAATCTCTATAGAGTGAGTCATGAGGTATCCCTGGAGGGGGATGAGGGAGGCATACTCCAACTAGATGGGTAGCCAGCAGGAACAATATTTTAGGAGCAATAACATTGAAATAAATATTTCCTATATATCTATAAACACTTAAACAAAACAAGAGAAAGAGAAATTGAATAGAATAGTGTGCCCGAGTGTACCCTCAAGCATGGTACAGAGGCTATGGCACTACCCAAGACTAGAGAACAATGGTTTGAATTTGGAGTGTCTTTCTCCTACAAGAGCTGCTTACCATAGCTAAAGAGTTTCTTCTATCCTTACCAGGAGTAAAGTAGCCACTGAACAATTACAGTGCAGTAGTCGACCTCTTGGGTGAGGAAGAATTGTTTGGTAATCTCAATGTTGTTAAGTGTACGAGGACAGAAGAGAATACTTAAAGAATAGGCCAGACTATTCAGTGTATGTGTAGGCAAAGGGAAAGTAAACCGTAACCAGAGAGAAGGATCCAATGTAGTACTGTTTGGCTAGTCAAAGAACCCCATAACTCTCTAGTGGTAATATACAGGTGGCTCGTGCTGGTGCCCTGGTCAACCTACTACTTACTGTCTCCTTGGTCCTCCATTTTGGCAAGAGGTAAATGCTATGCCATGCACATTTACCACGTAAGTGAGTATTTTGGCGTTTCATCAGTTATCTAATTATTCACATGGCTCAATTTCTTTGCTTCGCTATGACTCGCTTCTCTTAAAATTTAACCTCTCTCCTTGATTTTCTGTTTTGGCAAGTAATACATACTTCAATAAGGGAGTTAGCCACATGGGTAAGTATTTTGGCATTGCAGTGCTTCAATAATGTAATTAATCACTTACCTCTAGTCAGCACAATGTCTGTTCGACACTTTTGATATTTTGTCCTTCGGTACTGTCTGTGTGCAAGACTGATCCTTTATAGTTGAGGCTGCTCTTCTAGGAACATCTGGAACCTAGATATAGTACAGTACTATACTTTGTTTGTCCATTACCCCTTATGATCCCATTGAATTTATTAGTTTTAAAGACTTTGTTTAAAATCCTTTTCCTTGCATCCCTTGCTAGGGCTTGAAGTTAAGTACAAGCATTATCATACCATGTTGGCTTCATTTCTAATCAACCAGTTTTATTACTCTTGTTAAAATTTAGAGCATAAACTATCTACAAAACTAGAGGTTTGCACAAGAAGGCACCTGAATGAGATCCCCCTGTATGAGCACTGAAGGCTCATTTGAATAGAATCTTAACACTCTAGAAACAGAGTAAGGAATCTTTTCCTCTTTTTCTATAGTAAGATTTGGTTAAGTTTGTGTCAGAGAATACTATGTCAGTCTTACTACGGAAGTTCACAGGTGAAGCAGAGTTTTATTGATTGAACTTCCACCTTCGCTAAAGGAGAAAGCTCATGATCAAAGCGGTTGCTGCAACTCTCAAAGAACCTTTCCCATGAAAATGTAAATGCATCTCAGTGAAGATGCAATTTTGTATTTTATGCCTTTCATTTGAAAATAGTTCAAACTGTTTATAATTCATGCCTTACTTTAGGTCCCTTAATCACTTCCGAAGACATATTAGCCTAGCTTTAACAGAAGGTAGACCAACTTTCTCTTTTTCCTTATGCTCTTTTATTTTATCTGGCATTGAGTTTTTTTGGGAAAGTAAGAGTACATGTATACATTGCTGTGTACTGTATAAGAGTATTTACATTTATATGGTTAGGTATTACAGTTTGTTGATGGCATCCTTTTCTTGCACAGCAATATCTTGAAGCACAAGAATTATTAGTTACTGATGTAGCATGGCAAAGGCATGTTCTCTACTGAGTGCCCCTCTAGTTATTGTATTGGTTTCTAAGAGCCAACTTACTATTAACAAATATTCAAACTAGTAATTTCTCCCTGGAAAAGTCGCTTCCCTCAACCCTGTGACATAGCCATTTATAGTTATGGTGCCCACTTCCTATGAATCTTCCACATTTGTAAATTATAGATATTGTCCAGAATGCAAAGAATTAGCTCCTGTCAACAAAAGTAGTTTGGTCAAAATTTTTACTATGCAGTGTGTGTATGTAGCCCTTTTGTCAGAGCAGCATATGTTAGATTTCTTACATTTAGCTGAAAATAGTGAAAATAGGGAAGCTAACTAAAGAGAAAAGAAAGTATTTGTTCATGATCGGTTTCCTGGATTTAGGTCAGGTTAAGGGGTTGGGTATTTAAAATGTAGAAGTGTTTGGTCCTGATGACTCAAAAGAGAGCATGGATCTGAGTTTAATGGTTTGTTAGACAAAAGGTTTGGGAATATTGAAATATTCTTCAATCCCCTATAAGAAAACCAACATTGCATAAGCTTAAGCTTATTCCTCCTTTAGAGTCTCCTGTCATGTTTCTGCTGATGTTCACTCTTTGAAGCAGGTCTTGCCAGCTAGCTACCTATTCAGAACATGTACCCATTTCAGAAAAGTCTTGTCAGTGTTAACGACTTGAAAAGAAGGAAAGCTCATTTTCTCATCCTCTCTAGATGAGGAATGTAGAACTTTATATTCAAAAGAACTTGGAAATGACCAAAGAGTTTATTATGTTAACTGTTTCCGTCAAACTCGGTACACCAACAGGTTCCATCTGATTTTAAAGTCTTCAGTCACTATAGAATACCCAAAGAAAAGTTTAATAATATCTCGTTAGTCCTTGAAGACATTTTTTTATTTCCATAAAGGAATTAGTATATTCTCGGTGATTATAGTATGAAAGTTGGATGTTTAAAGCTCCTTAAACAGTGTAACAACTGTGACGGGTGTAGAGCCAACTTATTGTTGTACCACCTTATGTGCAATTACATGCTATTAAGGGTGTGGAATCTACAAGTGATACATCATGTCATGTAGCATTTTACCATCCACAGGAACTTCCTAAACTTATATTTCAGTTAATTTTCCTCTTTAATTCATAGGTAATGAACTACCTGACTAATCATAATAGTTTTTTCAAGAATTTTTCATATATTCAGAAGAGAAAATTCAGGAAACTTCTGGTTAGCTTAGGATTAAGAATCTGGAGTTCTATCCATATAGTAAGAAACTGACACATCTCAGTCTAAAGTTTCCACTGTAATGTCTTCTCCATTTAAGTTTGTCATTGTAAGTTTCCTTCAGAAGTGAGAACTAGAGTTGGAGTGGTTTTCTAAAAGGGTATAGGCCTTAAAACCTATGGTTTCCATTTGGTCAGTACCATTCTCTTAAACCCTTAAAGATAGTGTTTATAATGCCAATGATTTTCTAACTTTGAAAGTATATTATTATTGAATAATTCCTAAATTTACTTAGCAAGGCTTTCTTTAGTGGTGTTTACTCCCAAATTTTGATGGGAAAAATATCTTCTGTGCAGTATATTCTGGCTGAGATGGATGTAGTTTAATTCTAATTTGTTCTGTAACCGAAATACAAACCACGCTATTTACATTGGGTTTACCTTTTAGCGTAGATGAAATGACGAGCCAATAGTTTTTAACGAGGGTTAATTACCCCCGCGCTAGTTAGCGGGAGGTAGGGGAAGGGTAGCTGGCTACCCCTCCCCCCCCACACACTGGTGATTTGCTTCACTTCACTTTTGGCTCCGGCGATGAACAGACGTGTCTGTCCATCGTCCTCGTTGCCAGCCTTTAATCTTTTTTCTGCTTTTTCTCTACAGCGTGTGTGTGTGTTAGAAGTTGACCACCTTTATTATTGCTATGCGTACGTGCCCTTTGCCCGCAGTGTCGAGGCTGACGGTGTGATCAGGAAAATGTGTAGTGAGTGCAGGGAGTGGTCTGCCTCCCAGTGGGAGAGGTTTGGCCGCCGGCGTAAGAAGAAGTCCAAGAGAGACCGTTCTCCTTCCGGGGTTGCCTTGAAGGAGGAAGGTTCTCGGGACTCTTCTTTCGCCGCCCAAACCTCCTCCGAAGCTCCCCCTCGTTCGGCTCCTAAGGAGAGTCGGCCGAGTGGTAGCGCAGGCCCAAGTTCTGTTTCCCGACCTTGGGTGGGGGGAGAGGGCGTCGCCTCCCATAGCGGGGCGGTTCCCCCTCCTCCTCCGGGGGAGGTTATTGATGAATCACTGTCTAATGATGATCTTTTACAGATTTGGGCTTCCCTGGGGCTTAAGGGCTTGCCCTCCAGGGTTGCCCTGATTGACCTTGTCCAGTTGGGGGCCGCCGTTAAGCAGTCGCCGGTGATAGCAGAAGTAGACCCTCTGTCTATCGTCGACGTCGTGGTGGCAGAGGCCTCCGACGGGGCGGGGCAATCCTCTGCAGCTGCAGTTGGGGATGTTGGTGCGGACGGCTCTCCTCCCCCTTCCGTACATCCTTCGAAGGGGGAAGGGAGTCCTACGGGCTCGTCTGCTGTCCAGCTTCCCTCTGAAGGGGAGTGCCTTGACTGAGACTCCCCTTTGGAGGACTGATGGTCCTGATGATCTTCCTCGTGGCTGCCTTCGCCGTAAGGCTCACCGTCTGCTGCGTCACAAGGGCCTCCCATCCCCTTATAAGGGTGTTAAGAGGCGCCTTTTTGGATCTTCTTCCTCCGAAGGGGACTCTCCTCGTCGTATACAGCCTACAGCTCCAGCTTCTTTAGACCTCTCTGGGGATCGGTCTCCTACTCCTGCTAGAACTTCACCTTCTGGGGACCTCGTCACCCGACGGGCAACGGTCCCTTCGGGGCAAAGGGATTCTTCCCTTACACGTGCAGTGTTAGCGCACAGGCGCTCTCCTGCTCGTCAGCGCTCTCCTGCTCGTCAATGCTCTCCTGCTCGTCAGCGCTCGCCTGTTCGCCGGCGCGCTCCTGATGTTCGCCCTCCTTCTCGCCAGCGCTCTCCTGAGGACATCCTTCAACCTGTTGTTCCTGAAGAGCGCTCAGCGCTCCAGCGTTCCCCTGCTCGCCCTTTTGTAGTGTTAGCACACGGGCGCTCTCCTGCTCGTCAGCGCTCTTCTGATCGTCAGCGCTCTCCTGTTCGTCAGCGCTCTTCTGAGGATCATCGCCCTCTTGCTCGCCAGCGCTCCCCTGTGGTCTCTGAATATCCTGCAGTCCCTGTTGGGCGCCCTGCGCGCCATCAGTCTCCTGAGCGCTCTCGCGATCCTCAGCTTGTTCCTGCACAACATCGCCCGCTTTCTCCAGCGCGTGTTTCTAAAGCACATGTTCGCCCACGCGCCTACGCGCTTCCTGTTCCTGTTCGTGAACGCGCCGCGCCGACTGTTCCTTCACAGGATTTCACGTGTCGCCCTCTTGCTCACCAGCGATCACCAGCTCGCCAGCGTTCACAGGCGATTCTACAATCGCCTGCTCGTCAGCGATCACCTGAACATCGGCGATCTCCGGATCGCCCGTGTGACTTATCGCCTGCGCGCATGCGGTCTCCAACGCGCCGTCGCCCAGAGATTCTGGAAGGACATGGTTCGCCCTCGCGCGATCGTTCGCCTGCGCGACCTTCGCGCTATCGCTCGCCAACGCGTCACCATGCGCCAACGCGCCATCGCTCGCCTGCGCACCACCGATCGCCTGCTCGCAATCGCTCTCCCTCGCGCTCCAGGTCTCCTGACCAACGTCGCCAGCGATCTTCAGAACGTTCTCACTCGCCCACGCGGCAACGCGTTCCCTCGCCATCGCGCCAACGCATTCGTTCACTGGCTCGCCCACGCGCTCGTTCGCCTGTATGCCCTCGCGCCCACTCGCCTGCGCGCCCGCGGGATCACTCGCCTGCACGCCCGCGGGATCACTCGCCTGCACGCCCGCGGGATCACTCGCCTGCGCGCCCGCGGGATCACTCGCCTGCGCGCCCGCGGGATCACTCGCCTGCACGCCCGCGGGATCACTCGCCTGCACGCCCGCGGGATCACTCGCCTGCGCGCCCGCGGGATCACTCGCCTGCGCGCCCGCGCGACCACCATTCGCGCCGATTTTCACAGCCAGTGATAGCAGCAGGAACGCGTGTTCCCAGACAGCGCTCTGGATCGCCTCCATCTAAACGCAGGACTGTTGTGTAGGACAGGGAAGACACTTCAGAGAGGTCAGTGCGTCTTCTTCCCCCTTTTCTTTTCAGGCAGGTCCAGTGGTGTCCACTCCGAAGGATCGCCCGATCCCTTTTCCTCCAGCGAGGATTTCGGACTCTGTGTCCGTGGAACAACAGACTTGGTTTGGTCCTCTGATGCGGGCGTTAGTGAGGGTAATGAAACCAGCACTCGCCAATCAGGGCAACAAACCAACGGCTGCCTCACCTACGCTGAAGAGAAAGAGAGGAGTGGACTTTGTGGTGACTTCCCCGAGGGAGAAGTTGGTTCCTAAGAGGTCTGTCGGGAAGGCCCCTTCTCCTGCTCGAGCGTTTTCTCCTTCTCCCGTGGACGAGGCTTTTCCGTCCTCGGGTGAGTCCAGTGAAGCGATAGTCTTCCCCTCAGCACCAAGGGGGGAGCCTTCTCTTCATGGAGGAGAATAGTCTCGTGCGGAAGGGGCTCTTCGAACCTCTTTGTTGGGATCCTGTATCCCTCCCAGGAGGGAACCCAAGGACTCCAAGACCATCCCGAAATCATCTTCGAGGATTCGCCAGGAACCCGCGGCTCGCCGGGGGAACGTCCACGCTTCACCCCAGGAAGAGATTCCGGGGACAGGAGACTTAGCTGCCAGCCTGCAAGGAGGAGATCAGCAGGAATCTGAACATGCCTTCTGGCAGGTCCTGAGCCTGATGAGGCAACTCAACGGGTTCATGGACCCCGTGATCGCCCCCCGAGAAGGCAAGGACACAGTCTTGGACGAAGTGTTCGACGTTCGGAAAGCCCCTAAGTCCAGTGTGGCTCTGCCCTGGTCTCGGGGTCTGAAGAGTGCCAGAGCCATGGCCAACGCCCAGCTCACGATTCTTGCCTCCTCCAGTCGTTCCTCTGCCAGGAACAAACTCATCCCTCCTCCTCGTCTCCAGCAGAGGAGGTATTTTGAGATCTTGGGTGAGTCCAGTCTCGCTCTTCCTCTCCATCACTCCGTGGAGGAGCTGGCGAAGGGAGTGCCCCTTGAGAAGCTCTCTGCCCGGCAGGTGTCGTTCTCGGCGTCGGAGATCCTGAGCCATGAGAAGGTCGTGAAGTGCGCCATGCAGGCCACTTCGTGGTTGGATTTTTGGCTAGGAACTCTGGGCATCCTATTGCGCTCCGAGGACTTGTCTAAGGAGACCAATAGGAAGGCCCTGGAGACCTTCTTACTCTCGGGCACCCGCTCCATCGAGTTCTTGGCGCACCAGGTCACCACCCTGTGGGCCAACTCAGTGTTGAAGCGGCGCGATGCGGTGACCGAGAGATTTCATCCGAAGGTCCCCGCTGTGGATGTGTGTAGGCTCAGACATGCTTCCCTTCTTGGGGAGAATCTGTTCGAGCCACAGGACATGGAGCGAACGGCTGAGAGGTGGAGGAAATCTAGCACGGACTCCCTCCTCCATTGGGCCCTTACAGCTCGGCCCTATAAGCCTCCAGCTCCGCCGCAACAGCAGCAGCAGCCTCGTAAGGCTCCGAAGCAGGCACCGGCAGTTAAGAAAGTGGTGTCTAAGCCCCAGCCCTTTCCAGCCAAGGTCAAGAGGGGCGGCAAGTCCTCCAGGGGAGGCAAGACTCCTAGGGGTAGCGGCCGCGGCTGCAAATCCTAGGGGTGGCAGTCCCCCTGCGTGTCCACCTGTGGGGGGATGCCTTCAGCGTTGCGTCCGCAGGTGGCAGCAACACGGGGCCGATGCTTGGATGTTTTCAGTGATCGGCCAAGGCTATCGCGTCCCATTCACAACGTCTCAACCTCCCCTGACAGCGAATCCAGTGTCGTTGAGCTCCTATGCCACGGGGTCGGCAAAGGGGCTGGCCCTTCGGGCCGAAGTCGAGACCATGCTCAAGAAGGGTGCTCTCCAGGAGGTCGTCGACGGCTCCCCAGGCTTCTTCAGTCGACTCTTTCTTTTAAAGAAGGCGTCTGGAGGCTGGAGACCTGTCATCGACCTCTCGGCTCTGAACGGGTTTGTCAAGCAAACCCGGTTCAGCATGGAGACAGCGGACACGGTCAGACTTGCGGTGAGACCACAAGACTTGTGCACACTGGATCTAAAGGACCGCGAACTTCCAGATCCCAATCCATCCGTCTTCCAGGAAGTACCTAAGATTCTGCCTAGACGACAAGATCTACCAGTTAAGGTGCTGTGTTTCGGTCTCTCCACAGCTCCTCAGGTGTTCACTAGAGTGTTCACCCTGATTTCATCTTGGGCGCACAGGAACGGCATTCGTCTCCTTCGTTATCTGGACAATTGGCTGATTCTAGCAGACTCGGAGTCGACCCTTCTTCGGCACCGAGACAGGCTTCTAGGTCTTTGCCAGGATCTGGGGATCGTGGTAAACCTTGAGAAGTCCTCTCTGCAGCCATCCCAACGACTGGTTTATCTAGGCATGCTGATAGACACCAATCTCCACAAAGCCTTTCCATCAGACGACCAGATAGCAAGGCTGAGGAGGGTGGCGGATCCCTTCCTCAGGCGAGAATAGCTCCCCGCCCAGTCGTGGTTGCGTCTCTTAGGTCACCTGTCCTCCCTGGCTCGTCTGGTTCCAAACAGCCGCCTCAGGATGAGATCCCTACAGTGGCAGCTCAAGTCCCGGTGGAATCAAGGATCCGATTCCCCGGACATTGTGATCCCGATAGGATCTTTGGAACAGACGGACTTGCTGTGGTGGCTGGTCGACGAGAACCTGCGGAAGGGAGTGAGTCTTCTCATCCTCCCCCCGGAATTGACTCTGTTTTCAGACGCGTCAAAAGAAGGGTTGGGGGCGCACGTTCTGAACCAGAGGGCCTCAGGCCTTTGGTCAGAATCCGAAAAGTGCCTGCACATCAACCTGCTAGAATTGAAGGCCGTCTTTCTGGCTCTTCAGCAGTTCCAACGGACCCTGGCGGGTCACTCCGTGGTGGTGATGAGCGACAACACCACGGTAGTGGCTTATATCAACAAGCAGGCAGGCACTTTTTCGCAGCAGCTATCCCATCTTGCAGTAGAGATTCTGAGGTGGACCGAAGTCCACTCGATAACACTATCAGCTCGCTTCATTCCTGGCAAGAGGAATGTGCTCGCCGACAGTCTGAGCAGGGCCTCGCAGATAGTGAGTACCGAGTGGTCTTTGGATCCTCAGATAGCCAACAAAGTCCTGACTTTGTGGGGTTCCCCGACTGTGGACCTGTTCGCGACAGCGTTGAACTTCAAGCTGCCTCTGTACTGCTCCCCAGTCCCGGACCCCAAGGCACTCTGGCAAGATGCTTTCCAGCAACGGTGGGACAACATCGACGTGTACGCCTTCCCACCGTTCTGTCTGATGAGAAGGGTGCTCAACAGAACCAGACTATCGGTCAACTGTTCGATGACTCTGGTAGCTCCGCTATGGCATCACGCGGAATGGTTCCCAGACCTTCTGCAGCTCCTGACGGAGCTCCCGGGGGAACTTCCTCCACGACACGAGCATCTCAGACAACCCCACTCCGACATCCCTCACAAGGGCGTGGCCTCGCTTTGGCTTCACGCCTGGAGACTATCCAGCGTCTCCTCACGGAGAGAGGCTTTTCGCAACAGGTTGCGGAGAGAATGTCTCGGCACCTGCGAAGGTCCTCTGAGGGAGTCTACCAGGCGAAGTAGAGAGTCTTTTGTGGTTGGTGTCGTGGGAGGGGTATCTAGCCACTCGATGCCACTATTCCAGCAATAACGGACTTCCTCGTTTATCTGGGGGAGGAAATGCGCCTTTCTGTCTCGGCAGTGAAAGGCCATCGCTCAGCCTTAAGCTTGGCCTTCAGGCTGAAAGGCGTGGATATTTCTTCCTCGCTAGAACTCTCTCTACTCATACGTAGCTATGAGCTTACCTGCCCCCAGTCGGAAGTGAGACCTCCTCCTTGGAACGTGGTTCGGGTTCTCAGGGCTCTTAAGAGACCTCCCTTCGAACCTTTACGCCAGGCCTCCGATCGCCACCTGTCTTGGAAGACGGCTTTCCTGCTCGCTTTGGCTTCGGCCAAGCGGGTTAGTGAACTTCATGGTCTCTCGTACGACATCGCCCATTCAAGGGGATGGGGGGAGGTAACGTTCAGGTTCGTTCCTGAGTTTGTAGCCAAGACTCAGAATCCTGGAGTGCCGGATCCTCGGTTCGACTCTTTCAGGATCGCGAGTCTCCGCTCTGTAACAAGCGACCCAGACCAGCTGCTACTATGTCCAGTGAGGTGTCTGAGGCACTACGTGAAGAGAACGGCTGCAGTCCGTCCTCAAGTGCGAGCATTGTTTGTGAGCACAGGCAGGACTAAGAGGAGGGTCACCAGGAACACCATCTCAGCTTGGATTCGAAGGGTTATCCACCATGCCTTGAATCCAGACCCTCCTCCGTCACGTCGCCCTAGGGCACACGATGTCAGGGGTGTTTCTACGTCCCTGGCCTTCAAGAGAAACTTCTCTGTGACGCAGGTACTTCAAGCTGGGGTCTGGAAGCGTCAGACGACCTTCACAGCCCTACCTGCAAGACGTGACCCACAGGAGCGTAGATACGTTTTCTATCGGCTCTGTGGTGGCTGCACAACAGCTGGTCTAACCTCAGGCTCCTTTATGGACAAGTAGAAGTAGGTTGAGGGCGTTGTTACCCAGTTTTAGTCTGCGTGAATGAAAGAGTATGTCTGACCCTTACTTCTTTCTTCATTCTCCCCTCTCTTGGGGAAGCAGCATCCTGGTCCTCGCATAGCTGACCTTGACCTCTGCAGGTAACCCATGCTTCTTTGTGCTCCTAGTATTAAGCTTAATACTGTTGCGTCCCCCATACCTTGACGAGGTGGTATTGGGAACGTCCTATCCTAGATTCCTATCTAAAGGTCTCAAGGTCAACTTCATAGGACGAGTCACACCTTCCTCCACACACAACTTATGTAGGCCACTCATTCCTAGCGAAGCAAGGAACTTGTGAGGTGCAGGGGCTCCTTCTCTCAAGTGCTGCTCACTGAGGGATTGAGCCCTCGGGCAAAGCCGAAGTCAGTAAGGCTGGGAACTTTCCACCCTTCCTAAGGGGTAAGTCACCCAATGTAAATAGCATGGTTTGTATTTCGGTTATGGAACAAATGACAAATTCGAAGATAATTTGTATTTTTCCTAACCATACAAACCTTAGCTATTTACACATATTTGCCCGCCATCCCTGGCCCCCAAGTCAAATCCTACCTCTAAGTGAAGTGAAGCAAATCACCGGTGTGGGGGGGGGTGGGGGGGGGTAGCAAGCTACCCTTCCCCTACCCCCCGCTAACTACCCTCGTTGAAAACTATTGGCTCGTCATTCCAGCTACGCTAAAAGGTAAACCCATTGTAAATAGCTAAGGTTTGTATGGTTAGGAAAAATACAAATTATCTTCAAATTTGTCATTTTTTTTTTTATGTCTGCACAAAGCTGCATTTTCCCCATGTTAATGGCATAGACCATTTACAGGATCATTCACACATTTCCTCCCATCTTGTAACTTTTGATTGTTTGTTTTAGCACTAATTCTCATTGCTGTTATAAACAGGGGGTTTTGACATAAAAAAGATTTGTTTTTGGGCTCAAGCCCCGTCGTCCTGATGGAAGTTCCTCAAGGCAGCTTTCTACTTGGGATATTTCTGCGAATGATATACCTGAGAATTTTACCTGTACACAGGTATCACTGTGTTGCAACCCCTGGAGCAAATATCCTGAAAGATATCATGTATGTAACAAGGACGTGTTTAAACACAACCACGGGTATCCTTCTCACGAATAGAGTTAACCTTGTCTAGAAGGATATGGGATAGGATTGATAACGTGGGTAGCTGTTACAACTCCAATACCAGCGTGTAAATGTAAATACATATGCTGGTCGCCATTCCTTTCAGCAGGGCCATTTTGATTAAGTGTTTGCGGAGTTTCTGCTTTGATTTTCACAAAGTTTTAGTGGTTTTTGATTATAGATACTTACACTTCTGCTTCTCCACTCAAGTTGAATACTTTGTGGTTTGTTTTGGTTCTCCCCTTTTATTTTTCGCTAGCTTATTTTGCTGGTCAGACCCAACCCCAGATTGGTCATAACTATTAAAATAGATGTTAGTAACAATTTAGGAGAGTAATACAAGACATAGTGCTCTTGTCACATATATTACAAAAATAAAAATCACATTGTTTGAATTACTAATTTTTGATAATAAAGCTTTATCTTCTTAGTTTGACTAACTACTGTACTACTACACGATAAATTTTTCTTATATAGGCTGTCAACATAATTAAATTTTAATATTGTCAGGAAGGCTATTTTTAAGTAAATAATTTAAGTTTAGCGGCTTGAAAAGAGTATATAATAACAAAGGTATACAAGATATAGCAGTGATAATTAGAATGAAATATTTAATGAGATACAAGTAGTCAATGCATTTTCAGTGGTTATAAGTGACCAAGTATCATGAGTATGCTTCAGACACACAGTTAATTCTTTCGATGTTAATATCAGAAAAACTGACTTTGCCATGAATAGGGTTTTAAGGGTTTACTCCATAATGTAAAGTACACATCGATACAGTAAACTAAAAAAGTTTTGACTTTATTCTAATTCTATGTTTTTTTTTTTTTACTATATTTGTACAGTTCTGGTGTAAAAGGGTCCCTTTTAAAGGAAGAATGCGTATTGTCATGACTCTGTACATTTAAGTGTACAGGAATTATATTTACAAATTCACTTTTAATTGAAGCTTTTATGGAACATTTTTGTTCTGTTAATTATGGTTCATTAAATTTCATTGAAAGAGTAATGGGCATCAGAAATTGGAGGTTTCACCAATTTAAAAGAATAATCTGAAATATGCAGTGGTGAGCCTTGAAAATAAAAAGCAACATACTATTTCTGGGTTAATTCAGATTGCTATTATTAAAGACATATTTGTTTCCAAATGAATAACTCATATTCTGAGCCAATTAAACTGTAATGTACATAACTGATATAAAAATGAAAGACAAACTTCACTGAATTGATAACATAGTTACGTCAAACTTCAGTCTGCAAATGATTTCACTATGAATGGTTACAATAATAGCCATTTCAACCAAAACTTTTACTCCAGTACTGTACCATACCTATAAGTACTTGTTCCCCAGAGTATTTTAATAACTATACATATATAAAAATTTGTACTCTATATTGTGTATCACTGTATATCTAACAAGACTAGCAAATATCACATATCTGTATCATTTTGAAGAGAAGATAGTAAAACATATAGGAATGTAGTAAGTGGGCAAAATATCTAATTACAGGGTATTATGTCTCACTGTACAAGAGGGTAAGATTGTACCTAGTTTTCCATTGTGACTATTTTAACATAAAACTAAAACATTTCTACACTAAACATCCAGATGCTTTTACACAGTAATTACAATGACACACATGAACAAACCAATGATTAAATATTCACACAGAATTTCTTTTCAATCACATTCTCTTGGATTATACAGATACCTAACAGAGGTCATCACAAGAAAGAAATTTTTTTACAAGGTACATAATATTGTTTTTAAAATTTTAAGTCTGGAATTATATATTTTCCATAACTCGTGAACCCCAAATGGAGGGGCATGTACATTAATCGCAAATGTTGAGGCCAAGCAATTTCCTTACTACATTAGTAACTTAAAAAAAAATTGTGAGAGAAAGACTCATAGCATGGTTTAGTAAAATGATTTTTGGAATTGTATTTTTTAATAGCTAAACTGTGACTTTCAAGTCTTATTGTGAAAATTTACATAGCTAAGTAATGTTTATTTTTGGTTTATATATAAATTTCTAGAACTTGGAGACTGAAATCATAATTGAGGAAAGCTAGGAAGTCATCTAGACAAAGAGTAAATTGCTGCTGTTCAAGCATTTAATTACAAATTGCATGCTTTGTATACTGGGTTATATATAGTTATAGAGTATAGTATAGGTTATTGATCATATACAGTAAGTGGAATTGTAAAAGCAAATTCTGAATGAAAAGAATTTTCATGTATTGAAAAAAATCATCCAAATATCTACTCATTAGATTGGATTCATTAACTTAGGCTGTAAAGCCTGATAGAAGATAGTACATGTAAAAGTATATAGAAAAAAAAAAGGGATTTTGACGAAGGAAAAATCTATTTCTGAGCGAGGGACCTGTGTCGCCCAGTGAAATGCTCCTTAAAGCACCATTTCTAAGGCATAAATATTGCTAAATATACCAGAGAAAAAAGTTGCATGGAATGCCAGGAATATACCCAGCTCGCTCACCCCTAAAGGGTGTCGGTATTAAAACTGGGGCGAGTGATACCACTACCAAAGGTCCCTTTCCAATTAGACTTCTCCCTCCTCAAAATCCCCCGTTACTACGAGGTGAGTTTAGTAAATCGCAAAATCGGAGAAAGAGGAATTTTATGTAGGTTGAGTTGTATATTCAATGATAGGTGTCTAAGTATGAATTCTGCCATTAAAAGTTAAATATAGAGCAAGATGAATTTAATAACTTGGAAGTTTTTATGCACTGCATTGTTTCATTACCTCTAGATGGGGTAGTCAGCCAAGTAGTGCTACTGTATATAAACTATACAGCAAGGTCATACATTAAAAAGTCCTTAACCACTTCATAAAACAACTTCACTGTATTTTGAAAGCCTTAATGTCATTTAAAGAGAGTTGCTATAATATCAAAACTATATGGATCCCATAGGAATTATTTTAAATCTCCCTTTACGCCCATAAGACATTATCTAAGTCATGTCCTCTATTTTTTTCAAGTACAGTATATAAGATTTTACGTAATATGGAAAATTCCTGTTTATATTAATGGAAATTAATTTTCTCTGCTATAGGATTAAAGAAAAAAACATTTCCGACATCTGACAGGGAGAGATTGAAAGGATTAAAGAAATAAAAGCTCAAAGAAAGAATAGTCAAAGAAAAAATTGTAGATAGGTAAGAAAATATACAATAGCAAATAATAATGAAGGATACTGGTGGTATTATGTATGGCTAAGTATGCAGAAAGCTAGAGTTGTTCCTCAGGGTTAGTCCTCTATCAATTATACTTCGTATAACAAGGTAATTAGCAATTGCCTTTCTAATTGTATTCATAATTTTGATTCATAATTCCATACTTTAAAAGTAGTAAAATTTTCTGTACCCAAACTGTTCTTACAACCAGCTTACCCAAGCATATAAGTATATTATTATGTTATCAATATATAACTTGTCAAAAAGAAATTAACGGATCATAGAAGAAATAATTTGGCATTTACAGTTTATGGTAGTAAATTTAGTTACGTACACTTGCTCTAACTGTGGATACTCTGGTAAAATTGAGAAATGTCTTTTATTTTGCAGATGTAAGTTGCTGTAAGGTGGCATTTAACCAGGGGACAGCCAAGCGTAGAGGAGGGCTGGCAAAAATTGGGTAACCTAGTGGAGGATCTGCTGCTTGCACAGTCAGGTTGCGTAAGAGACCAGGTTGAGCCTGGAAAAAGAAAAAGTCTGTAATATAACTTATTTTTCAGACTATAGTATGGAATGACTGACAATTTTTCATCGTCAAATATGAAATTAAACATTTTACTCCTGCTTATTAACTAACAGGGTGCAATTTAAACACTCCTATCACAGCATATTTCCCTTGGTGAATGGGAGCCTTAAATTGTATGATGCTGAATATAGGTAAAACATTTTACCCATGAACTTCTGAGAGTATGCTTTGAACTTCAAGTGCAAGGCTATGTAAGGCAATGGTTTGTCTGAAAGAAACACATTTTAATCAAATTTATTTCAATACTAACATGTGGTTTCACCTTGCATTCTCACTCAAAGCTCTTATTATTAGAACTTAAAAGTAATTTTCACCCTCACTCCCATTATTTCAACATTGACCTGTATTTCACTTTGCGTCTTCCTTGAAGCTGACCCTAAAAATTAAAATATTTTTTAATGGTAGGCCATGACATTTGTGGCAGTTTATGGTAAGAGTGGGAACGTTATATATTCTCCGTTGCCTCTGATCTTGAAGGCTGTTCTATTAGTTTGAGGAATTTCAAGGCTCATTGCACCAACCAGGTTATGATGCAACTGTAATCGGCCATAAATGATGATCCTGTAGTACTGAGTCTTCATTGCCAACTGCCTCCCTTTCGTAGAGGAGTCTTTCAAAGTCATGAAGCCACAGATAGTATATGCCTGCTGGATATGTCCTTGGCCCAACTATGAAAAGGACATCATAGAATACACCCATGACAATATCTTCAATCGAACGGCCAAGAAGATCGTGCCATTGGGACAAGGTGACATCCGAAAGTCTTCGAGAAAGTGGCCGAGGACAACGTTTTGGAGTACTTGAAGGGTATGATGCTAGGCTAACCAAGGAGGACCTTGCTAATCTTGTTTCCTCAGCAAGCAAGGAAGAGGGAAGAAAAAGATTTGAGTGATAAAGGGGAACACTGTATCACTCGAAGTTAGGGGAGATGGTACAGAAGTCTTAGGAATTGAAAAATCCCTTCTACCAAATGGATCATTCCATGGTGTGTGCCTATCATTTGAGGAATTGGAGTAATTGAAAAATCTCCTCTAAAATATGGACCATTCCATGGTGCATGCCTTAAATTCCATGCTTGCCAGGGAGGGTTTAGCTCCTTGCAAAAACATCATGGACTTCTCTGATGACCTCGGTGGAACTTACACGGCAATAATGTCGATGATTATGACGAATCTCTCTCATTTCCCTGCACAAGACAGATTATGCATTTTCAGTGTTACATGTCTTAATGAGGCATATATTGGAACTACTTATATTAATTTTAGAATTTCAGAATGTGCAAATTTTCTTCTTGCACTATTGCTGTTTAGTTATGTGCCTACATTGTTTACTCTTAGATAGATGCATGGCTTTACATCCTCACCTATGCGGGCTGTTTCCAAGATAACGGGTTCTCTTCGTGGCACAGCCACTACAATACCCCATATGTGCACTGTATTAAACATTTATTCCTTTGTATTTTATATAATACACTATACAAAACAGTATTTCATTCAAGTTTTACATATGTGAAAGTGTGAAAATACTTTTCTGGTAGATGTTTGATATTTATTTTGGTTACAACAGTGATGACTTATCTACTATATCATTTATGTATTATGTAAGTTCGCAACATCACACATGCAACAAGAAAGATTTTTTCCCCATACCATAAGTGATAAGTTTACTCCTTTAATGTTCTTCATTTTTGGTTAGGGGTAAGTACTGTACCCTCCATTGGGTTTCCATGATAGTGACCCCTTGTATAGCTGCATTACTTTCCATGTAGGCTACATATTAATGTTCAGGTAGAATACAGTATGTGTTTACAAGCAATGTTTTCTCTAATATATGGTCAACTCATCGCCCTATAGTAGACCTTAAAACGGCAGTGAGTAGGCAAGGAAAGGTTTGTATGAAAAACTATATTTTATCAAATCACCACTTCTTTGAAGTCATATATGGGCTTGCAAGTTAACTGTGCAAAAGCAATGGTGAGTAGTCTTACTAAACCAATGTACAGTATGCCATTTGTGTGTCTTTTACCATGCCTCTAATTACCTGAGATTGCCAGGGTGTGACTGTGTGTAGCTTGCTCATTGATGCTGGGAATTTTATTTAATAGAACATTGAGATCAATGACTTCGAATCCACTATAGCCATCAAGTATTTATTAATAGTTTTGATTTTGTTTTTTCTAAGTACTTCATTTACTTCCTTAATGAGTATTCTCGTGATTGTTATCTTTTTCTTCAGTCATAGGCTAGTTACCACTTTCTAGTGGAGGTAGGTTTTTTATTATTTCTTAATACTTTGAGAGAAAACAATCTTGTTATTGCCCTGTGACTGAAGATGGTGCCATTGTATCATTTTTGTTTCAAACATTTTTCTATTCTTTAGGTGCAGTTGATTTGCTAGTATTATTTCTTATTTCATATTGTAGTGAGATGAAATAGAGATCTTTAATTTATTAATATTTTATTACAGTTTTGTCCCATGTCCATCTCTTCGATTTTTGCAATATTTATAGACCCCCCCCCCCCAGATTGCAAGGTATTAGGACTTCATGTAAGTATTTGTTATTCTGAATTATTTTAAAAAGTAATACTTAATTCATAAGAAATGGCAGCTTGCATAGAATATTTGGAGGATTCAATAATATCTTGTAGTATTAGTTTTGTTTTGCACATGTGGAATAAGTAATTTGTGCCTATGTAGATACAATCTTTCATCTTTTAAGGATCACTACAACTACAGCTAATAGATGGCAAGTGGAATGGTCCTGGCCACCTGACTACAAACTGGCTTTTGACTTTGGCTGCTTAGCAATTGAGATGACTTGTGACAATAACGCAACTGAAACAGTCTAACAAATTAGATTTTATTCTTCAAAATTCCCAACAAACTGGTAATTTAGGCAAGGAAACAAATGGGTAGACAACATACATGATATGAAACTTACAATTTTAAATATTTAACTTAGCTGGTGAATATATAATAGCTGCAACTCTGCGGCTCGACAGAAAACACACTCAAAAAACTCGCGAGCGATCGCTATGAAGGTTGCGGGTGTGCCCACCAGCGCCAACTGTCGGCCAGATACCACTCTTGTATGTAAACAAAACCTTCAATTCTTCTCTGTCGACGTTGACGACAAGACGTATCAATACTCGCTGTAAACCTGGAGTTTTCTCAACATATTTGGTGAAGTACTTCATTTTGGTTTGAGCTTTCGCAGTGCAGGTGTTTTATCTTCATCTTAAATCTTGAACTCGTTTTTGGATAGATTTAATTTTTGATGACAGAGAGTATGGACTTTCTTTGACTTTTAAATGGCCGACCCTTCCCTTAGACGGAAGTGTGTTTAGGCTTTTAGCAATTATCCTATCACGTTATAAATTAATTATAGATTTTCCTCTATATATTTTATATCTCAACCGCCTTTATTAGGCCTCTTCGATTAGCTTTCCATTAATAATAAACATCAAAATAAATTTTAATGATTTGTTTATATGCGACCTTTCCTGAGAGTAGGCGGTCCTAACTTGGAAACCGAAGTTAAACAACGTTGAGCCCTTTCAATCGTAAATAGCTTTTAAAGAGCTAATGATTTAAAACTTATTAAATGAATATTTTTTAATAGATATTTTATGAAAGATTTTCTTTGAATAGTCTTCGTACTGTTTCAAAGATGAACTAACGTTTAGTTTATTTATGCTACGCAGTTTGCGCTCTATCGTTACGATAGAGAGAGAGAGTATCACGGTTTCACTTTGCAGAAAGAGTAAATCGATTCTGACGTTTTGTTCATTCTTCTTTCAAAGCTTAAATGTTTTAAATTCTATTTTAAAGGAACTTTTTAATTGAAAAACCTTTCAGTTTTTTCCTTTGGTCAAATAACCTGTTTTTTTGACGAAACGTAAGTGGGCTCTTCTCTTAGGTGCGAAATCGAGAGAGAGAGAGAGAGAGAGAGAGAGAGAGAGAGAGAGAGAGAGAGAGAGATTTTTATCTCGTCCCAAGCGGGTAACGTTGTTCTCGAGTTACTCTCGTCCCTAGTCTCTGTACGGGGAGAAAGGATAAAACGTTTTTAGTTTTTTATTCTCGTCCCAAGGCAATGTACGGTGAGAGATTGAAAACGTAGTTTTGAATGAACTAGTGTTTAGTCTCTTCCCCAGCCACTGAATTTTTTATCTTAAAATATGTTTACTGTTTTTTGCTGGTATTAATGTGCTTGCATTATACGACTGATTTCGCAATTACAACCTTTTGATGAGGGTAGAATTGCGTGCTTCAGGTAGAAATCAGTTTTATTCATACCTAATGTGAATTGTTAAAAGATTCGATTTCAGTGAAATAAGTGCAAAACAGAAAATCGTAGTGATAAAGTGATATTGCGCAAAGTGTTATCAGTGTTGCGACCGAGGGTTCGTCTGTTCGTGCCTGTCGTTCGCCTAGTCCGGGACCTATTGCAAACTCCCAAGCCCAGGGAGAAGTAATGTCGTACGACTTATGGGTTCGAGAGGCTTTGATCAGCGAACAGACGTTCCCTCTATGGTATCGGGTGTATCTTACCAAGATCACCCCTACCATAAGGCGAGAGAGACGATTTTCTCCTCGTCATCCGAAGGCTTTTCGCATAAGAAACCGTGAAACAAGGTTTCGAGGCCCTTTAAGCGAAAGTCAGTCCTTTCAGGACAGGTCCAGCGTCCTGGTTTTAACCATTAGGACAGCTCTGACCCTATGCAGTCATCGGAAGACTGCTCGCCGCCTAACAAAAGCGTAACACAGACTCCGAGAGTCTTTTTGTAGGCAAGGTTTTGCGGTCACAGACGTTACCCTCGTCTCTTACCGCAACCATTCCCGTTGATCCTAAATGGGTTGTACGGCAAGACATGCAGAATAAGCTTGCCTCCCTTATGGAAGACTATTCTGCCGATAAGTCCGTTGAGCCTAGCCGTTTATCTCATCGAGATCCTGGCTTTCAACCACCCTAACGTTCCTTTGTGCGTCCTGTTGACGTTGGCGTAGCTAAGTCACGTCAGTCAGGTTGTTTAGAACCACACTCGATGCGGTTTCGTGTGGATTTTCAGCCACATTTGGACGTTAGGCCACTTGCTGATGCTCCTGTTGACGTTCAGGACGTTCGCTAACAATCGGAGTTGACTTGTTTTGACGCTGAGCGTCAACCTCCGCATTCTAGAGTTGTTTTGACTGCTCAGTCTAGGCGGTCAAAGCAGTCTCGAGTGGACGCTGTGCGTCCTCACGCACCTGTTGTTGTTGACAGTTCACAGACTGTCAAGCAGTTACATGACGTTGCGTCCTGGTCTCTCGCACCTGTTGTTGTTGACAGTTCACAGACTGTCAAGCAGTTACATGACGTTGCGTCCTGGTCCGCTACTAATGCACCAGTGCGTGTGGACTCTGCTTGTAAAGCATTGCCACCACGGTAGGTCTCTCCCTTGCTTGAGACTCAGCTATTATCGGACAAGGTTCCTTCAGATGAGGAAGTTGCTGTTCCCCCTCCTACTGATATTCCCTTGAGGACTCTGTCAGACGGAGAGGAGCCTAAAGCTGCTTAGCCCTCTATGGACTTTAAATGAATCATGCTGATTTTTAAGGATCTTTGTCCGGATCTTTTTGTAACTGCTGCTCCTCGTTCGCCTAAAAGTCAGAGCTTACACTAGGCCTAGCTACTTCAAAGCCGTTATTTTATAAGCTAGTGCTCTCTCGCTCTTCTAAGAGAGCTTTACGTTTGCTAGGCGACTGGTTTATCACCAGGAGGAGTTTGGGGGATACAGCCTTTGCTTTCCCTTCTTTTAAACTGGCTTATAGAGCGAGAGTCTGATATGACACGAGAGAAGTTCTCGGCTTGGGAGTTCCTGCCTCTGCCCAGATAGACTTCTCAAACCTCATAAACTCTCCCTGGCGCCTGGCCATGAGACGCTCCAAGATTTTACAGGTCAACTTCACATCTGTTTTCCAGCCTTTGAAGTTTTGCTGTACAATTATGTCATGCATAAACAAGGCTTTCAGGGATGGCTCCAATGATCTGACAGCCACGTTCTCTGCAGGAACAAGTCCCTCAGGGATGGCTCCATGATTTGGCAGCCATGTTCACTGCAGGAGTACGTAAGAGGCAAGTGCGCTCAATGTGTTCATTGTCAAGACAAACTTCACGATGAAGTCTACCAGGCTGTCTTGACAGCATTTATGGAAGGCGACTGGATGGTCTCTCTCGACCTTCAGGAGGCATACTTCCACATTCCTATACTGTACACCCGGATTCCCAACCGTTTCTGAGGTTTGTTTACAGGAATGTGGGGTACCAGTTTCGAGCCCTGTGCTTTGGCCTCAGTCCTGCGCCTCTCGTGTTTACGAGGCTCATGAGGAATGTGGCAAAATCCCTCCATCTGTCGGGGATCCGAGCCTGCCTGTACTTGGACGACTGGCTTCTCAGAGCATCGTCCAGCCTTCGCTGTCTGCAGGATCTACATTGGACGTTGAGTCTGGCCAGGGAGTTGGGACTTGTGGTCAACCTAAAAGTCCCAACTGATCCCATCCCAGATTATTCTATATTTGGGGATGGAGATTCGCAGTCAAGCCCTGCTCGAAGTCCAACTAATGCTGAAAAGAAAACGTTTATTCAGTCAGGAGTTGGAACAGTCTCGTAGGGACTCTCTCATCCCTGGAGCAGTTTGTCTCACTAGGGAGACTACCCCTTCTGCCTCTCCGGTTCCATCTAGCCTCTCACTGGAACTAGGACAAGACATTAGAGACGGTATCATTCCCAGTCTCCGAACCAATAAAGGCATGCCTGAAATGGTGGGACAGCAATATCAGTCTGAGAGAGGGACTATCCCTAGCAGTCAAGAACCCAAACCACGTGTTGTCCTCAGACGCGTCGGGTTTGGGTTGGGGTGCGACCCTGGACGGTCGGGAATGCTCGGGTCTGTGGACCTCAAGTCAGAAGAGCATGCACATCAACGGCAAGGAGCTATTAGCAGTCCACTTGGCCTTGATGATATTAGGAAGCGTCTTCGAAACTAAGTGGTAGAGGTCAACTCAGACAACACCACAACTTTGGCGTACATCTCCAAGCAAGGAGGCACACACTCCTTCACGCTGCTCGAGATCGCAAGGGACCTTCTCTTATGGTCAAGAATTCGAGGCATCTCCCTGTTGACGAGATTCATCCAGGGGGACTTGAACGTCTTGGCAGACTGTCTCAGTCGGAGGGGTCAGGTGATACCCACGGAATGGACCCTCCACAAGGACGTGGGCAAGAGTCTTTGGGCTACTTGGGGTCAACCCACCATAGACCTCTTTGCCTCCTCGTTGACCAAAAGGTTACCAATCTTTTGCTCTCCAGTCCTAGATACAGAAGCAATCTACATAGACGCGTTTCTACTGGATTGGTCTTTTATGGACTTATATGCATTCCCACCATTCAAGATAGTCAACAAGCTACTGCAGAAGTTCGCCTCTCACGGAGGGACAAGGTTGACGTTGGTTGCTACCCTCTGGCCCGCGAGAGAGTGGTTCACCGAGGTACTTCAATGGCTGGTAGACTTTCCAAGAAGTCTTCCTCTAAGGGTAGATCTGTTACGTCAGCCCCACGTAAAGAATGTCCATCAAAGCCTCCCCGCTCTTCGTCTGACTTCCTTCAGACTATCGAAAGACTCTCAAGAGCTAGAGGCTTTTCGAAGGAGGCAGTCAGTGCGATTGCAAGAGCTAGGAGAGCTTCTACCATTAGAGTATACCAGTCGAAGTGGGAAGTCTTTCGAGACTGGTGCAAGTCAGCATCTGTGTCCTCGTCCAGTACCTCTGTAGCCCAAATCGCAGATTTTCTTTTACATCTGAGAAAGGTTCGCTCCCTTTCAGCTCCCACGATTAAGGGCTACAGGAGCATGTTGGCTTCGGTCTTTCGACATAGAGGCTTAGATCTTTCCAACAATAAAGATCTCCAAGATCTCCTTAAGTCTTTCGAGACCTCTAAGGAACGTCGTTTGGCAACTCCTGGATGGAACTTAGACGTGGTCCTAAGGTTCCTCATGTCAGACAGGTTTGAGCCATTACATTCAGCCTCCCTGAAGGATCTCACCCTCAAGACACTTTTCCTAGTGTGCTTGGCTTCGGCTAAAAGGGTCAGTGAACTTCATGCCTTCAGTAAGAACATCGACTTTTCTACAGAAAAAAGCCACTTGTTCACTTCAACTTGGTTTTCTGGCCAAAAATGAACTGCCTTCTCATCCTTGGCCTAAATCTTTTGATATTCCTTGCTTATCAGAGATCGTAGGCAACGAACTGGAAAGAGTATTATGTCCTGTTAGAGCTCTTAAGTTCGATTTAGCTCGTACTAAGCCATTACGAGGGAAATCTGAGGCATTATGGTGCTCAGTTAAGAAACCTTCATTGCCTATGTCAAAGAATTCTTTGTCATATTTTATCAGATTTTTTTAATACGAGAAGCTCATTCTCACTTGAATGAGAAAGACCGATGTTTGCTTAAGGTTAAGACGCACGAAGTTAGAGATATAGCAACCTCCGTGGCCTTCAAGCAAAATAAATCTCTGCAAAGTATTATGGACGCGACTTTTTGGAGAAACAAGTCAGTGTTCGCGTCATTTTACTTAAAAGATGTCCAGACTCTTTACGAGGACTGCTACACACTGGGTCCATTCGTTGCAGCGAGTGCAGAAGTGGGTGAGGGTTCTACCACTACACTTCCCTAATTCCAATATCCTTTTAATCTGTCTCTTGAAATGTTTTTAATATTGTTTTATGGGTTGTTCGGAAGGCTAAGAAGCCTTTCGCATCCTGGTTGATTTGGCAGGTGGTCAAAGTCATTTCTTGAGAGCGCCCAGATTAGGGGTTTGATGAGGTCCTGTTGTATGGGTTGCAGCCCTTGATACTTCAGCTCCTGGGAGTCTGTCAGCATCCTAAGAGGATCGCTGGGCTCCGTGAGGAAGACAGACTTACAAGGCAGAGTAATCGTCTAAGTCAACTTCCTTACCAGGTACCTATTTATTTTGGTTTTGTTATATTGATAACTGTCAAAATGAAAAAACTCTTAGCTTATACGCTGTAAACATAATTAACTCTGGTCTCTACCCACCTCCTTGGGTGTGAATCAGCTATTATATATTCACCGGCTAAGTTAAATATTTAAAAATGATATTTTAATTATAAAATAAATTTTTGAATATACTTACCCGGTGAATATATAAATTAAATGACCCTCCCTTCCTCCCCAATAGAGACACAGCGGGACGAGAAGAATTGAAGGTTTTGTTTACATACAAGAGTGGTATCTGGCCGACAGTTGGCGCTGGTGGGCACACCCGCAACCTTCATAGCGATCGCTCGCGAGTTTTTTGAGTGTGTTTTCTGTCGAGCCGCAGAGTTGCAGCTATTATATATTCACCGGGTAAGTATATTCAAAAATTTATTTTATAATTAAAATATCATTTTCATCACATTTTACCTTTATTCGGAAAGTTTAACATGCGAATTTCAATAAAGTCGTATGTAAGACCATCGCATTTTGAAATGAGGAGCTCTTGGTAGAAAGTTGGCTGAGGGTTAAAAGACCTGTCATCTGCCTCTCTCAAGTGGACTGCTTTCTAAACCAGACTGCATTTAGGATTTGAAACTGTATTTAGACGGGAAAGGTCATGTTTTCAGTAAATCTGAATTGTGTGGAGCTCCAGGCACCCATATATCTATCATCTCTGAAGTATTTCTACTTCATCCTAGAAGTAGTACTGTAGTGTACTGACCTGTTCCTTGGGATTTCTTCAGTACATCCTAGGGCTTATGAAAATGGGATAAATCTACTGGTCCTGGTCTTCTCAAACAGGCACTTGCTTCAGCATTTAGACAGTCTACTCCCTTTATGTTGTGATCTGGATTGACAAAATATATCTGGATTTCATGACCTAGTTAAGTACAAAATATAGAAGCATGTAAGCATACCAGCAATGGGTGACAGGTCATTTGGTAGTGTTTTCAAGCAATAACACACACTACCATAGTAGCTTACATCAACAAGTATTCAGTCTCGCTGCCCTTCGAGACAACAAAGCAGATGCGTGTCTGGACTGTCCTTCGGTAGGTTGACTTGCCACACTGTGGAGCTGTTACCAAAGTACACTTTGCACAACAGGAACTTAATAGCAAACCAGCTTGGTCATTTGAGGGACAAGATCGTCCCTACATCCTTATGGGATGGAAAAGGTTCTTTCGTTATGAAACTCCTATTGATGGTTCTGTTCTCTACCAAGTTAAACCAACATCTCTCTCTTCTAGCTCTGCATCAAGGGCGTGACGGGCATGACGCTCTCAACCACCAAAGCAGATTATGTATCCGACTGGCTTTGTGAACAAGGAGACACCCCAATAGCGTATGATGCCCTCAAAACATACCTTCGGCAGCAATACTCGCTGTCCCCAGCCACCCGTATAGCAAAGCTTTTTCAGCTCTCTCGACAATCGTTGGGGGATCAAAAGAAATTACCAGTATCACTCGCCTGCAGACTGCTCTCCTCATGAGGTGAACCTACTTCGTGCCCTTTGGATACGCCGTATACCCGTACCTGTACGCGCTGCCATACCTGATGTCGATAGTTTACCCATAAAGAACTTGTTAACCAAAGCTGACAACCTTCAAGACCTCCATCAATGCCTCCACTCCTGACAAACAGGACGCCTATTCGACATCAACCAAAGTCGACGTGAATGCCGTAGGACATACACCACTCGCTCGTGCCCCAACCAACGACTTCTACAGCCACCTACTGCCGCCCATTGGCTGCAGTTTTGCTACTACCACTACAGTTTTGGGGCAGCCGCGAAGAAATGTGCCAAGGATTGTCAGTGGCCAAAAAACGTGTAAGTAGGCCATCGCTCGTGGCAGTGGCCTCCCGTGTTTCTAATCTTTTCTCTTTACATGATGCAGGAACGGGCGATTTTTGGTAGACATGGGTGCTTATTGTTCCCTTTTGCCAAGGGAACTCTTCAGAACACGACATAGTCTGTCTAAGTCTGCCGACGGCCGCCTGGTAGCTGCTAACGGATCTGCGATACCCACCTACGGTTACGAGAACCTCACATTATCATTTGGAAACGGTAAATTTAATTGGAAGTTTCTCGTTGCTGACGGCACATTGCCAATCCTCAGTACGGATTTCCTCTCTCATTTCCACCTTCTGGTTGATGTCGCCCACCGACGATTGGTCAACGCAGACTCTTCAACCCGGCCCCTCCAACCTCACTCTCCACATCAGCGCACCCACGTCGTACCCGGAAGTGCCAAACGCCCACGGCTCGTGCCAAATGCCCACGGCTCCTGCCAAGCACAGTATTTATCCCCATATCAAGGCGACGGGAACCCCAGTCTTAGCAAGATTCAGACGTCTGGCACCGGATCGATTGGCAGCCGCCAAGCAGACGTTCACCAAAATGGAGGAAATGGGCCTTTGCCAAAAGGCTTCCAGCCCATGGTCGTCACCCTTACACATCGTTCTGAAGAAAGACAGCTCCCCTCCGTCCGTGCGGGGATTACAGGCAGCTGAACATGCAAACAGAACTGGATCATACCCCCTCAAACATCGCCGACGTGTCCTCCTACCTACACAAAGCGAAGGTTTTCTCCACGCTCGACCGCCTGAAGGGGTATTATCAGGTGCTTATGAACCCAGAAGACATCCCCAAGACCGCCATCACCACTCCGTTTGTTACATACACCTTCAATTACTCCTGTTTTGGCCTTCGTAATGCTGGGGCCACGTTTCAACGTCTCATGGATGGCATCTTAGGGGACCTCCCCTTCTGTGAATGTTAAGTGGACGACATACTTATGTTCTCTTCCTCAAAAGAAGAACACCTCCGTCGCCTGCGCATCGTGCTTGACCGCCTGCAACAAAATGGCCTTGAAGTCTGGTATGATAAGTGTACCTTTGGCGCCAACGAAGTGTCGTTCTTAGGGTACCGCATCACTCCTGAAGGAGTCCATCCCCTCCCTGAGAAGGTATCAGCCGTTCAGAACTTCCCTTTGCCCTCGACTGTCAAAGCTCTGCAGGAATTCTTGGGCGTGATCAACTATTATCACCGTTTTCTGCCAGCCATTGCCGCCACTCTTGCTCCCCTCTACGCCTCCCTCAAGGGCAAGCCAAAAGACCTGAAGTGGGGTCCCCTTCAAGAAGCGGCCTTCTGCAATGCAAAGAAGGCCCTATCAACGAGAGCTTCGGCGCGATTGGTGCAGTACTCGAACAGGTGGTCAACGGCGCGCCTCGCCCATTGGCTTTCTTCTGCAGAAAACTGTCCAAGGCAGAATCAAGTTATTCTACCTTGGATCGCAAATTGACAACGGTGCAATGGGCTGTCCGTCACTTTCGCCATTTCTTGGAAGGTACGCCCTTCATACAGACCACATACCTCTGGTGCACGACTTCACTCGACAGTCTGACGCCTGGTCCGCCCGTCAATGCCGACATCTCTCCGCCGTGGCTGAAAACAATTGCACCCCTTCAACACGTCCTTGGAAAATTAATCCCGTTGCCGATGCCCTGTCAAGAAACACATTGGCTGCCGTTCAATTGGGATTGGATTACAATGCCTTGGCTGAAGCCGAACAACAGGGTCCAGAGTATCAAGCATGTAGGACATCCTGCACATCCCTCCGTTGGGAAGCTATCCCCCTCGACGACTCAAACACCATCCTCCTCTGTGACGTCAGTACCTGTACTGGTAGACTGTGACCTTGGATTCCTGCTCCCATGTGCCGACAGGTGTTTGATTTCATTCACGGCTTTTCACATCCCTCGTACCGTTTTACTGCACACCTGCTGAAGATGAAGTTCATTTGGCACAGCATTTCTAAGTGCTAAGGATTCGGTCCGCGCCTGTAATTCTTGCCAAACTTCCAAAATACATCGACACATGGATTCAGGAGTGGACACCTTTCCTCAATCTCAGCGTCGTTTCGCCCACATTCACGTCGCCGTTGTAGGACAGCGTTACCTGTTTACCGTCATCGACCGCTCCACTCGTTAGCCAGAAGCCATTCCCATGGATACTGGAACGTGCGCCTTATGTACATCTGCCTTACTCTCAGGATGGATTGCAAGATTTGGTGTCCCTGAGCTTATTACTTCGGACAGGGGTACCACTTTCACCTCTTAATTGTGGACATCATTAGCAAATCTCCTGGGCATCACCCTACATCAGACAACTGCCTACAACCCCACTGCCAATGGAATGGTTGAACGTTTTCATCGCACCCTCAAAGCAGCTTTGATGTCTTGCTGCACCGATTCCAACTGGTTCGTGGGTCCTCCTGGGAATAAGGACCATTCCTAAAGACGTCCTTGACGTCTCGGCAGCTGAAATGATGTATTGCGACCCGTTGGTCATCCCTGCTGAATTTTCTCCTTCTGCAACCTCTTCCGACAATCTCCAGCGCATACGTCACGTCGTAGGAAAATTTACTCCATGACGCCAGACTTACAAGCTCCCAGCGAAGCATCACATACTGACAGACTTGCACTCTGCAACGCACGTCTTCCTATGCAGGCCGAAACCATTCCTACTAAACATTCGTGGCAAAGAAGACTAGGTCTCCATTGATCGTCTAAAACCTGCTTATCTCCTGCCAGATGACCGGCCTACAGTTCGCCTCTCTAGATCAGGGTGCCCTATTTAACATGTACAGTGTCATTTTTAGGGGGGAGCCATGTACCAATAGAATGTTCCACGATCATAAAAAGACATTTTTTTTTGTATATATTATGCTTTGTATCTTCACTCTCCCCTCGCACTGATAGGGACTTAAATAAACATGTCTGTTTTTCTCACTGTTAACAGAACCGGTTGAACATGAAATTGCCTGTTATGTTTTTATGTCCTTTTTGCCTGGACTTTATGTAAAACATGTTCTGTAATCAAGTTACTCAGTTGCTTTCATCCTGCCTTCTTAGTCACAGCCTCTCTCGGCCTGTCACAGAAGACTTCCTCGTTTTCCTTGATTTGCCCTCTGAAGGGCTGGAGTGGTATGTTTTGAAAGTCGGGATCTCGCAGACTTAACTAACCTTGAGGACAGCCCTGATGGAGAATAATCACGCATATCTCTTCTTACTCCAACACCTCATCCACTGTTAGGACAATCACTCTCTGCATGTATCACAAGTGAAGTCAAGAGTGCAGCGGTGGCCTCTACACAAAGGACACGAAGGATGAGGATCAATATCAACCGAACTCTTAAAGGTACCAGTGTCAATCTGACAGCCTTGGAGACGGTTTATATTTGCATAGGAACAAATAGAGGTTTTAATTAAAACTTTTGGTCTTACCTGTATTGAGTATCTTTCATCATCATCATTAGTGAGGTACAATAGTTCTGCCACCAAAGATGCCCATAAACCTCTTACAGTTTCACAACCGAGTCTTCCCACAGAAACTTCGGCATCGCCAAGTGTTAAAAGACGAGAAGTATAAACACCCTAGAGTATGGGAATAAAAATTATTAGTTAAGTAGAGTACTGTATAGTAAAAGTAGTTTCAAATCATTTACAATCTGCTGTTAAAAAAACATTTTAAGTACTGTATATTAATTTGAGCAATTATTTTACAGATCACTAAGCCTTCAATAGCAATTATTTTACAGATCACTAAGCCTTCAATGGACTCCATGGTAAATATTTAATCAAATGAGCAAATTGAGAAACATTGGCAGCACTTGGTTAACATTGGTATCAGGAAACCCGGGACATTAGGAGTTATAATAATTACTGCAATCTCTTGCATAAATGTACAAATGTATCTATAAATATTTCTATAAATAAAATCTAAATATCTGGATATACCTGGTATTATTTTCATTATTATAATAGTTACCTATCACCATCATTACAGTACTTCAGGCTTACTAAAATTTACCTCGGCAACATGATACCCTACTAGCATTTTAGTCCTGGGTTAATACTTCTTCCCCACAAATTATCTGTACATTAAGGGGTTAATTCTACAACCCCTTTGTATAGTTAATTTTCGGAGGACACACAAATAATATAAAAAAAGGAAAAGCAAATGTAATACAATAGCAGATAAACAAACAAGTATACAATAAATAAACCTAAGATTTCAGCTAAAGCAAGATGGTTCACATCACTTTAGTAAATTATGACCACCTCTCTTCAGTCCTGGTCTTAATTACCAGCAACCCTGTGAGGAACAGTGTTCCACCATTTTCATTCTAAAGTTTCTTGGAAATATGGACGATGTATTTCGTTAAGTCCCTGCAAAGTAATAGTGCTAATGCTTGAAGTCTAACTTGCCACAAACCTTCTGGTGTCTGATATGAATCTTGTTTCAAATCCTATTTGAATTTTATATTAAAAGCACTTTCAAGTTAACTTGAGATAAAGTTTAGAAAAAGATATACAGTACAGTGTTTTCATGTAAAATCATGCCAAAACCTGACAATAGTTTTTATAGAAGTTTAAAATATGCATTTAAGAAATAATTATAAGCAATTAGAATTCAGTCAATTTTTATATGAATTACTTGAGTTACAAACATCTTTTAAAATAGATGAAACCAAGATAACTTAGAAAATCAAGATAATGATATTAATACTGTACTAATAATTGATGATTGCTATATAAAAACTAGGCTCAAATATTATGTGCATACATAAGGAAAGTAAAAGTTGTTTGTATTTCCCCCATTTCAAAATAGTTTAGCTAAAGATTATTATTTTTTTTTTAATTTGTATTCTTGGTATACTGTAAAAAGTTTCAAAATTTATATTCTTGGTTCTATAAAAAGGATTTTGTAATCATACTACAAACCTTCACTGGGTTATAACCCATAGAAAATAAATTAGGAACCTCCAGCTTGACAGCCTCCATCCATGATTTGGCTTCTGGAAACTCCGCCATTAGGGCACGTGGCTGAATCGACATGTGAGTATCGGTTGCTTTAACATCGGGGCCAAAGAACCAGTTCTGAGAATAGTCTGTCATGCATGATTCAAGTTCCGCCCAACCAGTCATGGAACCAATAAGTGTGTGATCTAATGAGAGTTTCACAGCTATCCTGAAATTATTACATAAAAATCAGTTATTCAATAAAATTGACATCATGTAAGTATACTATACCTATACAATATTGCACATTAAAGTTAAATCACAATGCAAAAATCAAGCTATAGAGTTGCCAACTAGAAATTGCTGCTATGGTAGTTTGAAAAAAAAAAAAGGAGGGGGATTTCTTTTTTAGCTAATTATGGGGTGCGTCTTACTACTTATAGCGTCTTATAACATGGGAAATGTGGTAACATTTCTCCATTTAAAGGATATATACGCGTAAAATACCAAAAACGGTACAAGATTTTATCTTGCTGTGACAGTTCGTAAATGTAGATATGTAATTTCTTGAAAAATATGAAGCATTAAAGTTTGAAAGGAAAGGAAAAGCTGTCATCAACCATGCATTTACTGAATTTTCCTCAATAAATTCATGCACATTTACATTCTAGCCATTATGCCAGACCCGCCAAAAGACAGTGAACAAGGAGAAAAAGGTGATGACATGTTTGAGCTAACACATGCTAACTATACCCTTTTGAGTATAAAAGGATCATGACATTTCTCCCTGGAATACCGTAATACTCTAGGAGGGGGAGAGGATGTGTTTTGCTTAGATAGGAATCATTAATTTCATAATATGTACTGTATACAATACCTTTATAAAATTAGAAGTAATTAGAAGTAATATTTATCTAAAATGAGCATCAATCAAGATTAGTTTATTTGCTTCTTGTTGGTGTATTCAAATTACATGATATTGTGTGTGTGTGTATGAATGGCTAAATATTGTTAAGCCCTGTCCACACGATCAAGCATCACCGACGGGCAAAGAGTGATACCAGACCACAATAGTGAAAATGAGGGTTAATGACGTCAGAAGCAGGAAAACTACAGACAGGGATCTGGCATAGTGTTGCCACATCCCTGCCTTTAGTTTTCCCGCTTCTGACGTCGTCATCAACCCTCATTTTCACTAACTATTGTGGCCTGGTATCACTGTTTGCCCGTCGGGCATACTCGATCGTGTGGACAGGGCTTTAGGCCACACCTTTAGGGTACCAAGTCTAGGTTACTTGCTTCTTATCAGAAATTTGGATAAATTCAACCAAGGCTTATTTATGTTTGTGCCTCTAAAATAACCATTTGAACAAGCTGGAACCCAGATAACTTTGGTGTGCTTGAAAATTATTTGTAACTTGGACAAAATCAGAAACTCAACAATAGTAAGTAGTACTTTACCTGTAAGCCTTCATTACTAAATAGTGTAGTTCATTCTTGCTTAGTAGCCAGTCCAGAGCCATTGACCAAGGTACCTCTCCACAGAATGTTTTATAAACTTGTGAGGATGTAGGATTCGTAAATTCAGAACCAAGAATTATCAAGTGACAGGTCCCAGTGATGATTCTTTGAAAGAACATAAAAGTTTGTTAGTTCAGTACATTTAAGACAATCCTCCAAGTACAATTACACTCTACTGTACAGCATTCACAAACAAAACATTAATATGACATCTAAAATGTGAAAATTATTCATGTAAAATAATAGGAGTATAATATTTACCAAGCTAAAACATAAAAACTTTCTTAAAAGCAACCTAAAATGCAATTGGTACTTTTTTCTACCAAAAAGGTTAATTTCAGGGCCAACATCGTTTCTCCTAACTTCCAAATTCTATTAATTTTCAATAACTCGACCACATGAAAATCTTTCTCTTAAAAAGTGTGCCTGAGACTTCTAGGCACCAATAAAATAGTTTCAAAGTGTAGTCTATCATTATAAAAACCATTATCACCATTGCTCTCAAATTCGGTTCTCCTTTACAGACTTTAACATCCCTTTGTAGAGTTGAGACAATTAATCGGTCCAACTGCTCAAGTACTTTTTGTCTGTTTCTATTTGGAATGTCTACAGCTATTCCTTTATCTACTGGTCATTCTTATGCTACGGTATTTAAACATCTACTTCTACTACTACTACAGTACGGTGTTTATCTGTTCTTCCCCATTTTTCATCCCTTCCCTAAGTTTCCATACACTTTATGTAGCCATCTCTTACCTATCAAGTCTATCATTTCATTTCCCAATTTTCAAAAGAGCAGTAATACATGCTGCTTTGCATTATGTGTGACCTTTTGGTTATAATGGCGAAGTCTACATAATTTAAAAAACTATGATTTGTTACTTATGATTTAAATATTTAAGCAATGAAATAAAATAATTTCTACAACCTGGAAGAGGGATACATTGAGTTTTACCAAAGGTGGTAGAGTTTTGGAAAGAACAAATAAAAGGTAACCGTTGGTCAAGCGATAGTTCTGTCAAAACTTACCTATAAGATTCTTCCAGGTCTTCATCATATTGCATTTTTTGAATTAGTTCTTCCTTGTCACCTCCAGATTTAGAGTTTGTCAGCCCAGATCTACTAGATGTTCCAGAAAATTTACCTATATTCGCAGAATTCTGTTGTCGAAGATCAACATACTTTCTTCCAAAATTGCTGAGAAGAAACTTGAACCATGCATGAGGGAAACTGTCTTGGACGTCATCTACTACTTCAGTATCGTATGGAAGTTCTAAAAACCAACTGGCAAGGGGCGCCAAGGCAGCACTTAGTGGACTGTTGTATATGGGAGTGCGATAATCTGTTCGTGAAATAACTCGTACATGAACTGGAGCGGTGTTTCTGTGTTTTGGATGAGTAAATCTCACTTTATGAAGAGGAGCAATAGACTCAAAGTTAGAGTCATTATCTGAGGACTCATCATACATGATCCCTGGAATGACATTTAACTGGTCTTCATTCTCATCCAAATCTTCTAAAGATGATGTAAAGTTATTAGCCTTATAAAGGATTGGTGGAAGGCCACTTTTATTATTTGTGCTCTTGTGATCTTTAGTTTGGATTGTAACTCTCTCTTCATTATGTAGAGTACTAAAGCGACTCCTCTCATCAGCGCTATTATCCAGAGGATCTTCATCATCATCCCAGCTAAGTGGTCGCGATTCTACGGGAGGAATGGTAGGAACGTCACTTATTCCTTGATCCCCAATCCAAGCTACACGACTTGTACGACCACTTTGAGACTGATGTGAGTTGTGAGATATGTGGCTTACACCAGAGTGAGACACTTTGTCTTGGTCATTAGCCTCCACATGTGCATGAGGGATGGTTTCTTCAAAATGATGCTCAGCTCTTTTATCTACTTTAGGTAAATTTTTTAAACTTTCTTTAGTTTTTGAATTCGTTGTAATGTTTGACACTGGTCTTTGTGAATTATCACCATTTACACTTTCTGATTTTTTTACTACATAATCCATCATCAAATATATTAGTGCCTTGTGGAAATAATCATTTATAACTTTGAGGGTGTCTGGAGAGTCTATAACGCCTGTCAATACATTTTTAGTATCAGAGAAACCAATAACATTAATCTGTGACACTGGGGTAAGTGTGTTGAAAGCATGCTGGTTGAAACATGATAGCTTTCCTCTCTTCATTTCATCGTCATCAAAGGCAGAGCTAAATATAGCATCAACTCTTGAGGCTTCAGCTGTATGACAGCTTGTTTCTTGGAGCTCTAGTCCCTTGATGCTGTAGTACACGTAAGTGAAACCACACTCCAAGATCTGAAAATACAAGACTGATCACTCAATAGCCAAAATTTAAGCATTTCAAGCAACATCACACAGCTTTTAATATATTGATGTCTTAGGTACCACTAAAATGTTTAACATCTACGTAACTTGTATTGCCATACACTTGAAATCATCGATGAGTAATAACAGTACTTCATATACTAAACAGGTAACCATAGCTATGACTCATCAATAAAGGATTGAAGTTTCTCTCCCCAAAGTCTTTGCCTAATCACCCTCAAACTGGTTTTATGATGACAGCAATTTTTTTTTTAATCCTATAGCACTAAGATATAAGTATGCTATGAATATACTATACTATAGGAACTTTGTAAGTGGTGCTTTTAATTTCTGAAATCTTATGCAGTACATAGTGGTATATGTATATTTATATTATTTTCTCAAGAATAACTAGCACTCTGAAAACCTATCATGCGAGCAATAATATTTAAATAAAATACTGTAAAAGATTGTACATTAGGGGAATAAAAACTTTCCTTTTTTTGATAAAACACCAATTAAGACTAAACCGCTTAAAGTAAGTAAATGCTGGCTCATTAAACTTTAATCATGCATCCAAGCACTGAAGTCTAATACTTCAGTAATCTTGCAAAATTAGTAGAATAAATCTCACCTGGATCCAAAGAAATCTATCCTCGTAACGTAAAAGGAAGTGTTCTCCAGGCTCAACAAATCCTAAAGAAGAAAAAACAATTACAGTAATGTCATATGCTAAAGAAAGTGCAGTAATACTGCATATAAATATACAATATTTAAGTGACATCTCTTAAATACAAATCTCTCTATTTTACTTATGTTGTATTGAAGATGGAAAAGAAATTTTTTGAAAAGTAGCTTTAAAAAAGATATAAAAGCAACAAAATAAAAGTTAAAAATAGATAAAAAATACTGTGAATATGGAGGCCGTAATTTTGGAATTTTCCAAATGCAGAGGAACTGGTATCAAGGAGGGATCAAGTGAGAACATAACTAGTGGAAATATTAATAGGGCCCTCTGGAAAATGAGTTATAGTAGAAAAGCCCCAAGGTTGTGGTAGCCAAGTAGAAATGCCAGATACAGTACTAACATAATGTGGGGGGAAAGTTTGAGCCAAGCTTACATCATGAAGTTTTTATTGGTATCCAACTTATCCATGTAAACTAAGATAAGGGTGGGGAATACATATACCTACCAAGTCATCAGCAGCCATTGCCTGGCTTTAGCTTGTGCACTAATCACATGTACATGTTCAGTCTTAAGGACATAGCATGCTAGTGAATAACCAGTTCTTTGCCTTTCTCTGTCCTGAGTGACCATTAAACATTCAAACCATCCGGTAATAATAATAATGAATACTTATTACATGAGCTAACAATAACAAACCTGCATCTCTTGTAACTAAAGAAAATACAGTATGGATAATATGAGTAGAGTGTTCCACCTGCAGAGGCATACTTACTCGAGAGGAAAACTCAAGAATTTCTTTGTAAGACGAGTGCAGTATTCCCAACTAACCCTGCACCATTCCAATCACTATTGCATAGGTAAAATACTCATGGGGGAGAGTAGAATCTCTGGAACATCCTGCCACACCCAAAGCCTCGGCAAGGCACAAGAGTACTCAAAGTCTGTGATGTCCCAGGACACCGTACCGCAGTCCGTTACCTACGAAGGCAGACTACCCCAAGTCGTAGAGTTCATTTGTGAATGTCCTTGCCCTCATCAGTAAGTGCAATGGCGTATGGGAGGAAACCTTGTCACCTCTGTCGAGGAGAACTTTAGTTATTGATCAGCACTTTGGAACTCCTCATGGCCAAAGGCGCTCTTTGTAGTTGCCATGGTCAGATCTTGTCGATTCGACCCTGGATCGAGTTGATATTCCAATCTGCGGATCTGACAATTCTCTGAAGTAAAGTCAGTTAAGTAAGATCCTGACCTCAACCCCACTCCACACGGAGCATAGGTTCTACACGGCAGATGACGCTGTGTCTGCCTCTCTCTAGGTTGATCCATCGTTGGTAAGACAATGTAGAAGGCAAGCAAAACGTCCTTCTCCACCTCTGAGTTGGCGGCCATGGAGTTGTCTGTCCTGGCCTCTCTCAATGCTGTGTCGTGGCTCAACCAGTGGTCAGGATCAGTTACGTATTTTGCAAAGACAATGAGGTTATCAACCCTGAAGTCTTTGGAGAAGAACAAGAGTCTTGTGCTGTCTGGTGGGAACGCTGAGACAATCTTGACTCACCAGGCAGCAAAACAGTGGGTGAATTGGGTTTTGAAAAGAAAGGATGATGTAGTCTCCCATTTCTCAAAATAAGTTAACCCAGAGGTGGACTCTCTAATCCAGCGTAGTTCTCTTCAGGGGCACCAGCCTTTCGAAAGCCGCAACAGCCAAAACTTTAAGTGAAGCCTAACCTACAGGATCAGGATCAAGGAAGGTCCCTGTCTTTTCAGAAAGGGTGGCAGTGGGAAGAGAAGAGGCAGAGGGAAACACTGATCATTATGTACTGTATTGGACCTGATGGTTGTAAGTTAAACTTTGAAACTCCATTCTTTATATCTAAAGAAGTATCTCTCCTGTCCTCCCTCAATAATGGTGGAATTTATACCAACCCATTGATCAGACGAGTATATCTCTCCGAAACGACATCCTCTATGGGGGAAGGGTTTCTTTATTTTGACCAAGCATGTGCACCCATGTACAGGCCAAGCCCTATTAATCTGTCATCCCTATGAAAGACCGGTTAAAGGTTGTGCTGGGGTCACTGCTTAGCTCCTGTACAGGCCAAGCAGTGGTCACTTCCAGGGAAGAAAATAAACCATCCACTTCAGTTCTAAGGGGACTTTCAACCCACCAAGCAGCGAATATTAGTAATTAAAGGACGAAGGTTTGTATGCTGCGTAAGAACAAATTAGCTTTTAAAGTAAGTTGTATTTTCCTAGTATATAACCTATCCTTTACTCCAACTTCCTTCCTCAGCCACCCCCTTACAGTGCTGGGCTGAAAGGTCAAAAGTGAAGCTCTCTGGCTGGGAAAAAGGGCATGGCTCCTTGCCCCACACCCTTCACCAGTTGGATAAACGCTCATTATCTAAGTTTTTTACGGCCATTTCCAGCTCACACTAAATCAATCTCCTTAGTTAAAGGACATAAGTTTGTATAGCTAGGAAAAAACAAATACCTTTAAAAATTTGAGAATATAAATTAGTTAATTTCAAGTTATACACAAATTCAAGTCTACAAAATGGTATTGCAGTAGATATAAAAATATTACAAGAGCTAAATTCATTTCTTTTCAATGTATATTCTTCTTGTATTAAATTATATTGTTTTGAAGTACAGCATAGGAATGCTTTATCAAATTGTAAATGCTTAAAAGATCAGCCACTATTAAAATGTTATTTATTAAAACTTACCTAACGATCCAATTTGCACTAAATTATGAAGTGCAAAAATAACATGTGGGGTGAGTTGTTCATAATATACGGAGTCTTCACAAGAATTCGATGATCGACCAACTGGATATGACCAGAATCTCAAAGGGCGGGGGAAACCCAAGAAAAATATGGGGAGAGTGAAGAGAGGCAACAATGGAGCTGATATGACTGTTGATAATACCAAGAGGCCAAACAGAATTGGAATCATGGCAAGGTTGAAACCTGCAAAGAATAAAAATGTGCAGCTATGAGAAGGATTACAGTATTATATTTTTTATGTTATAGGGTATGTACAGGTTAAGTACCATATCTGAGTCTTCTAACTTTTTTTATAGACCTTTATTTTAGGCATAATAATAGTACAAGAATTGATTGGACCATTTACCTTCCCAAAGACTTACATAATGCTTCAAATTATAAGACATAAGTCCTGTTCAAGGAAACCAAGTTATGCAAATATCAAAATTTAAGCATATATTTCATATTTTTGTAATTTTCCCAATATACAATAAAAGAATTATAAAAAATCAACATGCAGCCTGCCAGGCAAATAAGGAAAGCTATGAAAATGCATTAAAATTCTGCAATAAAAACAGTAGCTTTCACAGACATACCAGTGAAAAAAAATGAGAGTGATGTTTGTCGCTTCTTTTCAGACAGAGATGTTATGACGAAAACCACTACCGTACATATCCTCTGCACTAATCTTGTTCCCCATAAATACGTAAGACCAATGCAGAATATCCGTGTAGCGGGAGAGAGTTTTCCCCAAAAGTCAAGAAAACTACTTGAAGTTTCCCGCTGAACTATTTCCAAAACGTAAAAGACCGATAGTTGCAAGAGCATTTGCTGAGGAAATTGCCATATCTGTAACACAGGAGGATGAAAGAAGTATTAAAGTTTACCAATTTAGCACCGACAGCTTTGCACAGTTAAAATAAGAATTATTTTAATCAATTTAAGTATATCACAACCTGTAGAGACCAATTTCTCAAGAAACAAACCAGTAAATTATGCATTAAAAATTAATTACCCAAATAATTTAGTGATTAAACCTCTGATCATAATTTCTTCTTCATAGTATGGTAACAGGAAATAACCAACTCTTACTTCATCACAAACTAATTAATCTACAATGACCTTATCATTATTATCATCATCATCATCTCCTACGCCTATTGATGCAAAGGGCCTCAACATTATTATATGTTAACCTTTTTATGCGTACAGACAATATTCCATAAACTTCACAGAAGGAGGAAAAGAAGACTTATAGTTCCACCTAGATCCATATACTTTATGTGCATAGTAACTCTAGTGACAGATAAAATCTTTATGTCATGTCTTGTACAAAGCTTGCAATAATATTCTCTGGAAAATTTGTGACTATACACCTTTTCATTGAAGTATCTATTATTCATTGATAATCTTAGTTTGCATATATCAATAGAAGTAATTCACTCCTCTTAGTGGAGTTTATTAATATATTTATATTGAATAATTTGCTTCTTCATTTCAGATTCACAAACTTTAAGAGGGCTCTTCTGCCAAGAGCAGGAAGCAATTAACAGAACAAGTTTATCTTGTGGTTTACTTTACTACTACTTTTAAGCAACAGGTTTGGATAGAACATATGGTATACTGTAAAAATAAATTAATAAGATTTATAAGAAACCTTTTATTCATGGCCAGTTTCACTAAGCAAACCGATAAAAATTACTTCACTGAAAATCCTGTGTAAGAAATACTTACAGGATTTATGATACAAAAATTATTTGATTATCTGCATGAAACTATATAAAACTTTACATACCTGTCGAAATGCTCTTACAAGGGGAATCGTAAGTAAGAAGTAAGGAAAAGTTTGGAATGGAGCTTGAAGTTGCAAGTGAACTTTTGCAGATATATTTTGATGCAATAGAATAAGCGATACAAATGGTCCTCCTGTTGAATGATAAATATTTAGTGATTAGAATGTTTCTGAAAGATATAGGAAAACTGTGCTATAGTATTTCCAGATACACTTCCTAAATTAAACAGTAAACTTGATTATGGGTCTTCTTTTTTTCTTTATAAGTTTCCCTTGATGGCATTTCAAATATCATGGCAAATACACTTCCATATTAACAGTAAAATGTCTATATGATGAATAAAAACTCTCCAATAAAGAACTTCTCAGAGGAAACAAATGTAGATAGATTCTGACTCGTGGATTATATGATTTATGTCCCCATTGTGACCAAACCCCACAAGTTTTTCAAGTAATTTAGGTTTTTTTCTAACTGCAAACCTGAATCCTTTGATAGGAGTAAGATTTCAGCAAAACTGGAAACAGACGTTAACATTTATAACGCGGTGGTGGTAGTATCTATGGGTAGCAGGAAAGCTTCCTTACTTGAATGGTATTACGGCAAAAAAAAAATATTCCTAATCATGTGTGCTAATCAGATATATTTAGAAAAATCATACTATATTTGAACCTCAAGGTCGACTCGTAATACGGAAAGCAGACAAACACTGGCATGCATAACAAGTGAGACCCACATTCATGCAACTGTAAGAGAATCTCAACAATAATGTAGTATCTAGGAAGCTTCCCCAATCATCAGTATAATCAATTGGAAGAAAATGTAACGTTTTCTTACCAAAACACAATCGTTTGTTTAACCAATGAGCATCGAGTTATATGCACAAGAAAAAAAAAGGTTTGTTTATTATACAACTAGAGATCAATAGCACAAGACAGTACTCACCGAACTGTAGTAATTGAGAAGCCATATATACAAGACTGCTTTTTTGAAATATTTTTCGATGAGCAAACAATGGATTTCTTATCAGACCCAAGATGTAAACTTTCTGTAACTCATTGAGGATCAACACTGATAAAGCGAGGAATATGACCACGGAACCAACTGCATCCCTTGCAGATACCTGTGAGGTAAGAAACAATAATACACTGCACCTTAAACTTAAGACTTTTTCATAATACAGTATATTAACCCTTTTACCCCCAGGCTATTAGGAACTTTCCAACCTTTTACCCCCAGGCTATTAGGAACTTTCCAACCCTTAACCCCCAGGGGTTATTTTTTTTTCAAGCACATTTTGCAGTATATTTTTTTTAAATTGCTCTAACAGCCTTAATTTTCATCATAGAGAGGTCGGGTTGGTCTCATTCTCTTGGAAAATGCCCGAAGTTTCTCAAAAAATTATCAAAAATACACAAAAATAAATGTAAATAGCAGCTTTTTGCAAGGACGTACCGGTACGTCCATGGGGGTAAAGGGATGAGTTTTGTGAAACGTACCAGTACATCCTTTGGGGGTAAAAGGGTTAATACAGTACTAAAATTAAGATTTCTTAGCTTAATTAGAGATCCCTCTTATTAGAGAACTGCTTGTTTGCAGATCTGCTTCTTTACAAGCTCTTCATAAAATAAGATAAAATATATAGAAAGATATTCCATATATTAGTTTATTTCAAGAATTTCAGAGACACACGAAGAATTGCTATGTTTTTAAAATTAAATAACTCTAATAAACCCTTAAAGATAACTATTATGAAATAACCAAACAAAAATATTCTGTTTTTCTTATTTAAAGAATCAAAGGCAATTAGGAGAAATCTTATTTTAAATAAGTTTGAATCAATTAATAAGGTCAAACTTGAATAAACAATCAAGTAAAATTCTATTATGCTTCATATTAAATTCTATGTACTAAAGACTAAACTTTTCATAAAGCAATACTACAAGCGGCTCTCTCTATTCTTATGAGTACAGTATTACATTATCTTTTTCTTCTTATTTCATAATAGAATTTTAATGGTTTAATATTAAACATGTATCATAAAGGGGAAGAACTGTTACAATACTTTTAAAGTTATGTAGGAAATGTTTTGGAATAGAGTAGATAGACAAGTTAAAAAAATATTATTCAGAATTTTCTCAACAAATCTTATTCAGAATAAGTATTTTGCGTAATTCAGAACAGAACGCTTAGCTTGTATCAAGGTACAGGCTACACTTACAGGCAACCATGTGGTACCATTAAGATAAGCTGGTGATGAACATCCTGTCAGTGTGCTTCGAAAAGCAGCATTCTGAATAAAAGCTCCTTCAAAGGTGGCAAAAGTAGACTGGAGACAACATGGGGTACTCTGAATATCCCTGGCAAGGTTGTAGGCAGGACTCGAAGAACCAAAATGACCTGGAGATGCAGGGACCAAAGGGTGCTTCTCTCAGGAAGGCGCCTGGAAGAATTCCCTGGAAGAAACCGAAGGAATACTCGGCTACACGGCATCCCAGAAGGTCTGGCGAAGATCTGTGGAAGGATGCCAGAGGAGTCAATTTTCCTCCTCCAAAGAGGAGTGATCAGGACAAGGTTGAAAAGCAATCCTTGTGAGAACACTTCTGAGGGACGACACTTGAAGAGGTGATCCTCAAAGTCGTAGCAGATCTAAAGTTCCCTAAAGTTACATGAAGCTCTGGATGAAGGATGCCAGTGATCCTATTCCAAAGAGAAAGGATCAGGACAAGGTTGCTTGCGAGCATGTTGCGCAAAGCAATACTCTGGAGGAGGACCTCCTAAAGGGCACACCCTGGTGAGAAGGCCCTTGAAGTCCTTGCAGGTCTTGAAGTTCTATGAAGTTCCAAGCTGGTCAAGAAGAAGGACAGCTAAGGCAACAGAGATCCTCCTCCAAAGAGGACACCCCAAGGGATGACGAGTGGACTGCAGCTGAAAAACGTCCTTGAAGTTGCTCGCCAGATCTAGAAGGTCCCTGAAGATCAGGATGAAGGATGCCAGGGGCATCAAGATCTTCCTCCTAGGAAGAAAGATCAAACAAAATAGGCAAGCAACCTTGAGAGCATGCTCCGAGGAGCAGTAGAGCTCTAGAAAAGGACGTTTGAAGGGCAAAGCTTGGAACTGCAGCTGAGAAAGTCCCCGTGAAGAGAAGGTTTTCAAAGTTGTCATTGGCTTAGTCCTCCAAGAAGAGCAGCATCGAGGAGATCCCAAAGCATCTGGGGAACGTGCCTGTAGACAATACATCTCTCACGAAACCATGTAAAGGAACCTAGAGATTCTCAAAGGAACTCTTCGGATTCCGGATCCTCATCTTCAATTTGCCACATTGCAAGAGAAATGAGAAAAACTCCCATCCTCAAAGTTTGTAAAGATTAATGAAATTCCTCTTTTCCGACCGGAGGCCGCTGGAAAAGGGGAAAGGGGGAGAGGTCATAAGTGATCTCAAGGATCCCTAAGGAGAAGGGATCTTGTCTCCAGATCTGCTTCCCATTGAAGGCTGACCTCCCAGACCTGGTGATTATTAGGGAGGAATGAAATCAAAAGGATCATAACACACACAAGTGTTACCAAAAGGTCTTAAACTGCAGTCAAATCCATACGATGAATGGTAACAAACACATACAGATGCAAAGTTTCCAGCAGAGAATATCAAGTGTACTCTCTGTGAGCTGAAACCTAATTGAGGTTGCAGTGAGCCACAGGGGAGGCAGTCGCCTCTCCACTGCTGGCAGGGTTACTATCTGGCAGTAGTTTAAACTATGTTAAGAGTTTTAACTATCATTAACCATCTTCTCTGTTATCCTTCTCCTATAGTAAAGAACAATGGTTTGTATTGAAGTAAGAACTAAAATTTTCACAGAAAAAATTTACCTGCCAACAATACAAAATATATAAAACAATGATATTAGTTATCTTACATCAGTGTTTTCCAGACACCATGTTTCTAACGTCTCAAAAGTTTCAATAATAAAGGCAGTTATACTACTGTAAATAATATTCCTACCATCCAATGAATGTTTTATTTATTACATATACATATTCAAAGCACAACTCACCTGAAATAGAACAGGCAAGTTGATTAAATCTCCATTAGCATCCGTTGTTGCATTCACAGGTCTTCGAACAGTAGTATTCCTTGATTTAATTTTTGTAGCGTTCATGTTTGCTGCATACCAACCTATATTTGGCAACTGGCAACCTAAACTCAGTCCAACAATTGCCACTAAAATGGATACGTAAAGAACAAGCTCCCGTCGGCAGGTCTTTACTCTTAAGGAAGGTTTCCCAGCTACAGGTAGCGTTTCTTGGTATTTCCCAGTCAAACCAGTTACAAACTTGACTCCTGGGGATAACAGCGATGACAATATCCACCCTGAAATTAAAACTCTAATTATAGCTCATAATAACAGACAGGTTAAGCAATGTAATTTAAAAAAAATTAAAACAGTAATTATGACTTATAATAACAGACAGGTTAAGCAATGTAATTTTTAAAAATCAAAACTCTAATTATAGCTCATAATAACAGCCAGGTTAACCAATGTAAATATAGGCCATAACTATAGGGGCACTCAGTAGAGCACAGACCTCCACGGCAGCTTATTTCTCAACCTTTTGCTCACCCTTGACCTAGACCTTAAAATGTATGAATTGGCGCAGATTTTCATACACTAAAAAATGAACCAAGTTTGAAGTCTCTGTGACAATGATGTCCAAAATTATGGCTAATTACCAGAATTGGACTTTGACCTTGACCTTACAAAATTTAATCATTTCCAGCTTTTTACATAACAGTTAATCCCTGCAAGTTTCATTACTCTACGATTAAAATTGTGGCCAGGAAGCTATTCACAAACACACACACAAAAGTAAAAACATAACCTCCTTCCAACTTCCTTAGAGAGGTAATAAGACAGGCCAATACACAATTTTTCAAAAGTGATTATGTATTGGTATCGTACTGTGTATGGTACTGTATTTACAGGGATATAAGAAGCACCCCAAATTAGGCGGGCATATTCTGAACAAATTATTACCTCTTTCATTCTTCATTCATAGCACTAACCACTATACTGTAGTCTAATTTCAATCTTCTTACCTACTGGTATTCAAGTACAGTATACTGTAGTGGTAGCTTGGTATACATCATTAATTCATTACAAAATGTACGAATTATACTGTAAACTATGTATTGTATACCAAACAATTTTTTCTCTATTAAGAAATAAGGGGAATGGAAATCTGTTATAGAGTACTAAATAAAACATTACACTTTACATGGCATATAATACATCAGTAGATTTGAACAAAATAAATTAGCATTATTATTAAAATGCTTACATAAAATGAAATAAATTCATAAATCAAAATTAAATTAAACAAAAATAAAATCTAAAATAATTTAACCTTGCTGAGAGGAGTTAACCGTTTTACCCCCAATGGACGTACTGGTACGTTTCACAAAACTCATCCCTTTACCCCCATGGACGTACTGGTACGTCCTTACAAAAAACTGCTATTTACATTTTTTTTTGCATATTTTTGATAACTTTATGAGAAACTTCAGGCAGTTTCCAAAAGAATGAGACCAACCTGACCTCTCTATGACGAAAACTAAGGCTGTTAGAGCAATTAAAAAAGTACATATTGCAAAATGTGCTTGGAAAAAAAAAAATGCCTGGGGGTTAAGGGTTGGAAAGTTCCAAATAGCCTGGGGGTAAAAGGGTTAATAGCCAACGAGGATGGTAATAAGGGAGGGGAGGAGGTGACATTATTCTTTGGAAGGGGAGTTCCCTTCCATTAAAACACAAGGACAGTGAAATTCTGAGAGGCTTTGCAATTTTTCTTTCCTGTCTTTTATCTTTACTTGGGCCTGATTCAAGCTCATCAAGTTTGAGTTTTACTAAAATCCTTTCCAGTCAAGTTTGTTTTTGCTTTCTTCCAAGAATGCTCCAGAAGTTTGACATTGTCTGGTTACTCCACACAATAAGGTAACGGCTTGTTAGAGCTTTATTGCGATGGTATTTTTCTGCAAAATATCCTCTACAATAGATACAGTCGCTATGATCTTAAAGCCCTTTTCAGTTACAGTTTCTGGACACATACTCCTCCAGATTAAGTTATAGGAAACTTCCTACCAAGGCTTTGTGTTTAAGTTATACAATGCACAATATTAAAATGCTTTTTCCATAATTATCTTGATTAAAATTCTGCCAGAGGTTACTTCAAACCACCTTAAAGAAGTGTACTTTAGTACAGTAGTTTCTTAAAATTTTAAAAGACCTGTTGGTCCATGAGCTGAATAATACAATTCACATTAGGGGGCTAAAACTTCTCATTGAAACCCTCGTATAAGAGAGGTCTTCTTTGGCATTGTATTGGCATAAATAGAAACTAGTTGGAGAATAAAACCCTCACCCTCTAAAACCTCGCCAAACTCGGTAACAAATTCCTTTGCAGTGTTTTTGTTGGCACTAGCCACTTCCTCATGCCACACAACACAAGTATGCCAAACCTCTTCTTGAAATTATTAAACCAGTGAAGGGTGGTTTGAAAAACTTCGCTCTCTAGCTTGTCTTTTAAAAATCAGCATGTAACACTTCAGCCTTCTCACAAACTATAGCCTCTGAAACACCATCACAAACTAACTGTTTTATTGGTTAACCATATCAAAAATAATTTCAACCTTATCTAATGTTAATGAATTTTCTTGTAATAAATTTTCCCCCCATTGCAGTGTTTGCTGATTTGACAGCATTTTTTCACAATCATCAACATTGCTGTTATTGGTATACAGTATGCCACTGCAAGATCAGCAACATCCATGCTGATTTTATACTTTTTAATGATCTCTCTTTTCACATTAACAGTGATACTGTGTTTGTAGTTTTTTAAAGGTTTCCTTTTCTCTCTAACCTTCTTAGGACACATCCTGGATGAATCTGCAAAATATTCCCGTTAAAATTACAAAAAAGACTAGCAATGAAAATTCACAAAATTATAGCAAGAGTTGTCCACTACTGTAAACAAGACCTAAAAGCAAAGTAAGGAGTAGTGCTCTGTTGCAACTGTGAATAGGGTATATGCCGATACACAGACTGAGCAGCGCTTTGTTCCAATTGTGAATAAGGTATATGCCAGTACACAGACTGATGAGTACTTTGTTCCAGTTATGAAAATGGTATACGCCAGTACACAGACTGAGCAGTACTTTGTTCCAATTGTGAAAAGGGTATATGCCGGTATACAGTGACTCGTCATGATCCATACAAATTCTAGCAAACACATCACATCCCGAGAAATTTTTATCTCCTCAAAACATGACGTACAGTATACCAAATACAGTACGACATATTCCACAGCGGTCGTATTGAGATTTATGGCTGTACAGTACATATTAATACAAAGGATACAGTAACACTACCAAAAAAATTTTTGTGTCTGTCTTTGTCTCATTCATAAGCATCCAATACACTGTACTGTACTACTGATTGCCCAAAATCTTTGGCTAATTAAAGAGGTTTCATGTTATATCAATATCAATACAGTAGTATGGTATACAAAAAGTTGTCATTACTGTGCACTATCCTACACAAGATATTTGAACCAAAAATTGTACAAACATCTCTAAAAGTTACTGTCGTAGTGGTTAATAGGTAGTGGTATTTAGTAGATGATAGTTGTTAGGAGATAGTAGTAATAGTAGTAGTAGAGTAGGTAGTACAGCAATAGCTCGTAGGTAGTACAGCAATAGCTTGTAGGTAGTACAGCAGTAGTTCATGGGTAGTACAGGAGTAGTTAGTAGATAGTCCTAATACTGATATTTATTTTTAGGAAAATAAAGCACATATGCTTCAGCAAAAACAGTGTTTGTCACAACAAATGCCAGCATGTTATTAACCAAAATTTGTTGTCTTGGAATTTTAAGACATATCTAATACTGTTAAATGAAAATGTCAAGTCATACTGAAACATGATTCAAATGCATACTTTCTTGATGAAGTTTCAACCTTCATGGCAGACACAGGAAAGTTTCAAATATTTTTTCAATCTTATATGAGGGATGTGGAACTCAGATTACAGACTCATTCTAGGGGCATGTGGCGAGAACAGTATGATAGATGATCCCCTTATCTATGGGTAAACCAAAAGGATGGCAATTAAATTAATTAACCCTTTCAGTAAAATGGCATTTGAGAATTTGGCCTATCCCATAGCCTAGGCTGTGGCAAGCTGTGGCAATACTTTTCTTAGTATCCTGTCTGTGATGTTACTGTATATTATCATCATCATCTCCCCCTACGCCTATAGACGGAAAGGGCCTCGGTTAGATTTCCCCAGTCGTCTCTATCTTTAGCTTTTAATTCAGTTCTTCTCCATTCATCATCTCCTACTCCACGCTTCATAGTCCTCAGCCATGTAGGCTTGGCTCTTCCAACTCTTCTAGTGCCCTGTGGAGTCCAGTTGAAAGTTTGGTGAACTTATCACTCTTGGAGAGTGCAAAGAGCATGCCCAAACCATCTCCATCTACCCCTCACTATGATCTCATCCACATGTGGCACTCAAGAAGTCTCTCTTATAGTTTCGTTTCTAATCCTGTCCTGCCATTCAACTCCCAATAGTCTTCTGAGGGCTTTGTTCTCAAATCTACATACTATACATAGTATATTGTAATCCTAATCCAAGTTATTTCTGGCATACTAAGAAAAGATTTACATTTTACAAAATAGTCAAAACGAAGAATTAAAAACTGCCAAAGAGGATGTTAGCATCATTAGTGAATTTGTGGTTTGATTTTGGATGACCCATAACCACAGCTCCACTAAAATTTATTTACAATATATATTGGAAATAATTTGTACTATAATAACACCAGAAATGAATTAGAAAAAGTTACAAGTACTGTATACCTGTACATCCAGTACTCCTAAGAGGATAAGTAAGTATACATCCGGTACTCTTAAGAGAATAAGTAATTAAAATAAACTTACCACTATCTATGCTAACGAGGTATTGGATGCAAGAGGCAAACACCATTAGTCCTTCGAAGGAAGGAAATGCAGCCGACATACAAAGGAACAGAGTCCCAAAAAATGCATGTGGTATGAGTCGGATATTTGAAGACATTGGAGAACCTCCTGTAATGAGATTTGCATCAGATGGTTTCATAAATGTAAAACTTTTCCTACCTATGATAAATTGATAAAAAATTCGATTAAAGCATTTTAATCAGCAAATATAATATGAGCAAAATGAAAGTAACATGATTTACAGTTGGCACATGAATATTATTTATTACAACTCCAACAACTAATTTTACTACTGGAGAGGGACCACTCAATTTACATAAATTCATAAATTTTGCTTGTAAAGATAACCAACTGTTATTAAATGGAATAATAAAAAACAATTACAACGTGGCTTGTGAGGACGTACTTAAGATTCTTTACGATAACCCTACTCCCAGGCTAAATAGCCGTTAGCCTCTCACTTTTCCTCCACTGTTTTTGGGTCTCTTCCAGCCTAACATTCTAAATTCTTTGAGCTTTACCTTGTTCCAATCTTCAGTACAAATTCTATAGAGGCACTCTATAAGTCTAAAGGTGTGACTTAATTATCATTAAGTAGTTTCAAAGCCAGACAAATTAAAACTTTTACCTCTTCCAAATCTGGCTCAAAGGTTTTATTTTCAAAACTAAAAATCCGTATATACTCGCGTAACATGCGAGTTTTGAAGACTAAATTTGAAGCTGAATTCAAGGGGGTCGCATCATACACGAGGTATAAAATTAGCATATGAACTCTTGGACTAGGCTACATTGTCGTTCAAACTGTATATCCGTTTACTAGGGTAAAAAAAATACAGCTATTATTATTATTATAATTATTATTATTATTATTATTATTACTAGCCAAGCTACAACCTTAGTTGGAAAAGCAAGATGCTATAAGCCCAAGGGCTCCAACAGGGAAAAATAGACCAGTGAGGAAAGGAAATAGGGAAATAAATAAATGATGAGAATAAATTAACAATATATCATTCTAAAAACAGTAACAGCATCAAAACAGATATGTCCTATATAAACTATTAACAAACGTCAAAAACAGATTATTATTATTACTATTATTATCATTATTATTATTATTATTATAACTTGCTAGGCCACAACCCTAGTTGGAAAAGCAGGATGCTATAAGCCCAGGGGCTCCAACAGGGAAAATAACCCAGTGAGGAAAGGAAACAAGGAAAAATGTTATTTTGATAATAAAATAAATTTTTGAATATACTTACCCGGTGATTATATAAGCTGCAGCTCTGCTGCTCGACAGAAAACTCTACGGAAAAAATCCGCCAGCGATCGCTATGCAGGTAGGGGGTGTACTTCAACAGCGCCATCTGTCGTGCAGGTACTCAGTACTCATTGTAAACAAAGAACTCAATTTTCTCCTCGGTCCACTGCGTCTCTATTGGGGAGGAAGGGAGGGTCCTTTAATATATAATCACCGGGTAAGTATATTCAAAAATTTATTTTATTATCAAAATAACATTTTTCAATATTTAACTTAGCCGGTGATTATATAAGCTGATTCACACCCAGGGGGGTGGGTAGAGACCAGCAATAAATGTTTACATTATTATGAGCTAAGGATTTTTTATTTCATTTTAGAAGTTATCAAAATAACAAAAATAAAATAAATAAGTACCTGGTAAGGAAGTCGACTTGAACAATTACTCTGCCTTTTTAAGTACGTCTTCCTTACGGAGCCTCGCGATCCTCTTAGGATGCTGAGCGACCCCTAGGATCTGAAGTATGAAGGGTTGCAACCCATACCACAGGACCTCATCAAAACCTCTAATCTAGGCGCTTCTCAAGAAAAGAATTTGACAACCCGCCAAATCAACCAGGATGCGAAAGGCTTCTTAGCCTTCCGGACAACCCAAAAACAACAATAAAAACATTTCAAGAGAAAGATTAAAAAGGTTATGGAATTAGGGGATTGTAGTGGTTGAGCCCTCACCCACTACTGCACTCGCTGCTACGAATGGTCCCAGGGTGTAGCAGTTCTCGTAAAGAGACTGGACATCTTTAAGATAAAAAGACGCGAACACTGACTTGCTTCTCCAATAGGTTGCGTCCATTATACTTCGCAGAGATCTATTTTGTTTAAAGGCCACTGAAGTTGCGACAGCTCTAACTTCATGTGTCCTTACCTTCAGCAAAGCTTGGTCTTCCTCACTCAGATGGGAATGAGCTTCTCGTATTAACAGTCTGATAAAATAGGATAAAGCATTCTTTGACATAGGCAACGATGGTTTCTTAACTGAACACCATAAAGCTTCTGACTGTCCTCGTAAAGGTTTAGTTCGTCTTAAATAGAACTTAAGAGCTCTCACAGGGCATAAGACTCTTTCTAGTTCATTTCCAACCATATTCGATAGGCTTGGAATATCGAACGATTTCGGCCAAGGACGAGAGGGTAGCTCGTTTTTGGCTAGAAAACCAAGCTGTAAAGAACATGTAGCCGTTTCAGATGAAAATCCGATGTTCCTGCTGAAGGCGTGAATCTCACTGACTCTTTTAGCTGTGGCTAAGCAAACCAGGAAAAGAGTCTTTAAAGTGAGATCTTTAAAGGAGGCTGATTGTAGCGGCTCGAACCTTTCTGACATGAGGAATCTTAGTACCACGTCTAAATTCCAACCAGGTGTAGCCAAACGACGCTCCTTCGTGGTCTCAAAAGACTTAAGGAGGTCCTGTAGATCTTTGTTGTTGGAAAGATCTAAGCCTCTGTGACGGAAGACTGATGCCAACATGCTTCTGTAACCCTTGATAGTGGGAGCTGAAAGAGATCGTTCTTTCCTCAGGTATAAGAGGAAGTCAGCTATTTGAGTTACAGAGGTACTGGTCGAGGATACAGATACTGACTTGCACCAGTTTCGGAAGACTTCCCACTTCGATTGGTAGACTCTAAGGGTGGATGTCCTCCTTGCTCTAGCAATCGCCCTGGCTGCCTCCTTCGAAAAGCCTCTAGCTCTCGAGGGTCTTTCGATAGTCTGAAGGCAGTCAGACGAAGAGCGTGGAGGCCTTGGTGTACCTTCTTTACGTGTGGCTGACGTAGAAGGTCCACCCTTAGAGGAAGAGTTCTGGGAACGTCCACTAGCCATCGAAGTACCTCGGTGAACCATTCTCTCGCGGGCCAGAGGGGAGCAACTAACGTCAACCTTGTCCCTTCGTGAGAGGCGAACTTCTGCAGTACCTTGTTGACAATCTTGAACGGGGGGAATGCATATAGGTCTAGATGTGACCAATCTAGGAGAAAGGCATCTATATGAACTGCTGCTGGGTCCGGGATTGGTGAGCAATATATTGGGAGCCTCTTGGTCATCGAGGTTGCGAAGAGATCTATGGTAGGCTGGCCCCATGTGGCCCAAAGTCTCTTGCACACATCCTTGTGTAGGGTCCATTCTGTTGGAATGATTTGTCCCTTCCGACTGAGGCAATCTGCCATGACATTCAAGTTGCCTTGGATGAACCTCGTTACTAGTGAAATGTTTAGATCTTTTGACCAGGAGAGGAGGTCCCTTGCGATCTCGTACAACGTCATAGAGTGGGTCCCTCCTTGCTTGGAGATGTATGCCAAAGCCGTGGTGTTGTCCGAGTTCACCTCCACCACTTTGCCTTGAAGGAGAGACTTGAAGCTTTTCAAGGCCAGATGAACTGCCAGTAGCTCCTTGCAGTTGATATGCATTGTCCTTTGACTCGAGTTCCAAGTTCCCGAGCATTCCCGACCGTCTAATGTCGCGCCCCAGCCCGTGTCCGATGCGTCCAAGAAGAGAACGTGGTTGGGAGTCTGAACAGCCAGGGGCAGACCCTCTCTGAGGCTGATACTGTCCTTCCACCAAGTCAGGGAAGACTTCATCTTCTCGGAAATGGGGATCGAGACCGCTTCTAGCGTCTTGTCCTTTTTCCAGTAAACAGCTAGGTGATATTGAAGAGGACGGAGCTGTAGTCTTCCTAACGATACGAACTGTTCCAGGGATGATAGTGTCCCTATCAGACTCATCCACTGCCTGACTGAACATCGTTCCTTCTTCAGCATGTTCTGGATGCATAACTGGGCTTGACTTGTTCTGGGGGCCGACGGAAAAGCCCGAAAAGCTAGACTGTGAATCTCCATCCCTAAATACACAATAGTTTGGGATGGGACCACTTGAGACTTTTCCATATTGACCAGGAGACCCAATTCCTTGGTCAGATCTAGAGTCCACTTTAGATCCTTCAGACAGCGACGACTGGAAGAAGCTCTTAGAAGCCAGTCGTCCAAATAGAGGGAGGCTCTGATGTCCGCTAAATGAAGGAATTTGGCTACATTCCTCATCAGCCTCGTAAACACAAGAGGAGCTGTGCTTAGGCCAAAGCACAGGGCTTGAAACTGGTAGACAACCTTTTCGTAAACGAATCTCAGAAAAGGTTGGGAGTCTGGGTGGATGGGGACGTGAAAGTATGCGTCCCTTAGGTCTAAAGAGACCATCCAGTCTTCCCTTCTGACCGCTGCTAGAACGGACTTTGTGGTCTCCATGGCGAACGTCTGCTTTGTGACAAAGACATTCAGCGCACTGACGTCTAGCACCGGCCTCCACCCTCCTGTCTTCTTTGCCACTAAGAAGAGACGGTTGTAGAAGCCCGGGGTTTGATGGTCCAGGACTTTGACTACCGCTCCCTTTTCTAGTAAGAGAGACACCTCCTGTTTCAATGCTCGTCTCTTGTCTTCCTCTCTGTACCTGGGAGAGAGATCGATGGGAGACGTTGCTAGAGGGGGTTTTCGTACAAACGGGATCTTGTACCCCTCTCTGAGCAACTTCACAGATTGTGCATCTGCGCCTCTCTTCTCCCAGGTCTGCCAGAAGTTCTTGAGTCTGGCTCCCACTGCTGTCTGAAGAAGCTGGCAGTCAGACTCTGCCTTTAAAGGACTTGGTTCCTTTCTTCTTCCCACGTCTCCCTTCGGCACGAGCACCTCCTCTGCTGGAGGCTCTGCCACGAAAGGGCGGAATAAATCGGGACGCTGGAGTGTCCATCCTTGGTCTAGCTGACAAGGTAGGCAAAGGGGTGGCTTTGCGGGCAGAGGACGCAACCAGGTCATGGGTGTCCTTCTGTATCAAAGAAGCAGCAATCTCCTTAATCAAGTCCTCTGGAAAAAGGCACTTAGAGAGAGGAGCAAACAGAAGTTCGGATCTTTGACAAGGTGTCACTCCAGCTGACAGGAAAGAGCAAAGGTTCTCACGCTTCTTGAGGACTCCGGATACGAACGATGCAGCAAGCTCACTAGACCCGTCACGTATGGCCTTGTCCATGCAGGACATGATGAGCAAGGAAGATTCCTTCTCAGTCGGGGAGATCTTCCTGCTCAAAGCTCCCAGACACCAGTCTAAAAAGTTGAAGACCTCGAAGGCTCTAAATATCCCTTTCAACAGATGGTCTAGGTCCGAAGGTGACCAGCATATCTTAGAGCGTCTCATGGCTAGCCTGCGGGGAGAGTCTACAAGACTTGAGAAGTCGCCCTGGGCAGAGGCAGGAACTCCCAAGCCGAGAACTTCTCCCGTGGCATACCAGACGCTCGATCTGGAAGAGAGTTTAGCAGGGGGAAACGTAAAGGCTGTCTTCCCTAGACTCTTTTTGGACTGCATCCACTCTCCTATAACTCGTAAAGCTCTCTTGGACGAGCGTGCGAGGACGAGTCTAGTAAAGGCAGGCGAGGATGACTGCGTACCTAAAGCAAACTCTGACGGAGGAGAGCGCGGAGCCACAGACACAAACTGGTCCGGAAACATCTCTTTGAACAGAGCAAGAACTTTTCTAAAGTCCAAAGAGGGTTGCGTGGAATTGGGCTCGTCAAGGTCCGAATGTGGTTCATCAACGTGTGCCGCATCGTCATCATCAGAGAGTCCATCATCCGAGTATTTGAGGAGGAAGCGGCAATGGAGTAGGTATCGGCTGGTTAGCTGAGTCCGGTCGCACGGGTGCACGCGTGACTGAACCGGACGCAACGTCATGGAACTGTTGCCCAGTCTGTGAGCTGGCAACAACCATAGCAGCGCGGGGACGCACAGCGTCTACTCCAGACTGTCTAGTCTGATGTGGGCGAGCAGAGGCAACCACACTGGGTTGCGGAGGTTGACGCACCGCGTCAAAACAAAACAACTCTGACGGTTGTTGTACCTCGCGAACGTCAACGGAAGGTTCCGTGCGTCGCTGAACGTCAACATGCGGCTGGCAGGGTACACTGGAACGCATGGGTGGCGGGACTCTCTCAGCTGGAGTGCGCAAGAAGGTTGCCTCAGCGTCCACAGGACGCACAACCGAGAGTGTGGTTGGTTGTAGGCAAGAGGTTGGTGCAGCAGCAACCTTCTCCGCACGAAAGTCCTGCATCAGAGACGTTAATTGGTACTGCATGGTCTGCAGCAAAGACCACTTAGGGTCTGCAGGAGCAGGTGCGGCGACAGACGGTGTAACTGCCTGAGGCGGTACCGCTTTGCCTCTCTTAGGAGGTGAGCAGTCATCGGAAGACTGCAGCGAGTCCGAACTGACCCAGTGGCTACAACTGGGCCGTTGGACTTGCGCGGAAGGGACCGACTTGCGCTTAAGAGGTCGTGAGACCTTGGTCCATGGTTTCTTACGAGAAACCTCTTCCGCAGACGAGGAATAAATGGGCTCTCTCGTCTTTGTGTGGGTGGGGCGATCTTGGGTAGATACGCCCGAAACCACGGAGGGAACGTCTGTTCGCTGATTAAAGCCTCTCGAACCCATTGGTCGTACGACATTGCTGGATGGCACGCATCATGTCAGCCATCGAAGGTTCCTGAGTGCCAGAAGGGGGATCAGGAGCAACCACTACAGGGGAAGGAATAGGTTGTGGGGCATGAGGAGAGGAAAAATCAACAGAACGAGATGAACTTCTCCTGACTCTCTCTCTCTCTAGCCTACGTGTATATTTTTGGAATTCGATAAAATCGAATTCCGAAAGCCCAACGCATTCCTCACATCGATCTTCCAATTGACAGGTTTTATCCCGACAATTGGAACTAACGGTGTGAGGATCGATAGAGGCCTTCGGAAGACGCCTTGAACAGTCCCTAGCATTACACTTCCTGAATTTTGGGACTTGAGAAGGGTCAGCCATTTTGAATTGGGAGCTTGCAAGAGGTCCCGGACTAGGAGGACGACAGGCACGAACAGACGAACCCTCAAGCGCAACACTATCCACAACACTATCACTCACTTTACCACTTCCCACTGCACTTTTACACTTCAGCTCCTTGACGTCCGCCATGAGCTGGTTACGGTCACTAGCCAGGGACTCAACTCTCTCACCCAGAGCTTGGTCAAAGGGGAATTCAAAAACTATCCAAAGTCATCAACAAATAATCCGATATCAAAAAAAGAATGCAAGGATTTATTGAAGAGAAAGCCTGCACAGCGAAAGCTCAAAACTAGAATAGTGTACTTCACCAAATAGTTGTGAAAACAAATCCAGTTAGCAACAGCGAATTAGTAGGTCTTGCCGGTAGCACGACAGAGAGAAAATTGAGTTCTTTGTTTACAATGAGTACTGAGTACCTGCACGACAGATGGCGCTGTTGAAGTACACCCCCTACCTGCATAGCGATCGCTGGCGGATTTTTTCCGTAGAGTTTTCTGTCGAGCAGCAGAGCTGCAGCTTATATAATCACCGGCTAAGTTAAATATTGAAAAATACAATATTTTAAGAACAGTAACAACATTAAAATAAATATTGCCTATATAAACTATAAAAACTTTAACAAAACAAGAGGAAGAGAAAGCATAAAGAACAGTGTGCCCAAGTGTACCCTCAAGCAAGAGAACTCTAACCCAAGACAGTGGAAGACCATGGTACAGAGTCTATGGCACTACCCAAGACTAGAGAATAATGATTTGATTTTGGAGTGTCCTTCTCCAAGAAGAGCTGCTTATATTTGAAATAAACCGGATTTGAAATAAATTGATGTAATACTTAATCGTATCCTATCACAAAGCATGTAATATTCATACTTTAGTGTGTGTGTGTGTGTGTGTAGATTGCCTTACCATATATAAGACACGGGCTCTTGCCGCTGGGCAGCCCGTAAATACTTTAGTATCGTATCTATAAATAAAACCATGCGAATTATAATCTTTTCCATTGTTTACGTTTGAAAGTTGATTGACTCTCCTGTACGCTTTCCAAATCAGCTGATTAAGGCAAACCACAGAAGAATATTTCATATTTCCTAAAAGTAACAATTATTATTTGATCAATAATTTTCCAAATAGCATACTAATTTCAATAGTTTCATTTACTGTTGAGTTAACCAGAGTTTCATTCATGTTGCCTATGTAGGATAATTTATAGTTTTTTTTTCTTTTAGCACTGTGATGCTTGATTATATATCTTAACAAACTACGTATATCGTGTCATAAAACTATATTCTCTGTTTTCAGATACTGTAAACTTATCTTCGAAATTCGGCATTTACATTTAATCACGCGATTTGCAAATTCAAAGGTTCCGATAGATTTCTCTTTTGTTTCCTCCAGTTTCCGACACAGTTTTCTCCGATTCTAAACAGAATAGCAGCTATGAATATTGTTTGTTTTCTCGCCTTCATTTACAGCATGTTAGTTTATATTTGGCAGTATATTTTCTTGATCTTTTCTCGATTGTGAATAAGGGTATAATGTAAAATGCCAGTCTTATGCTACACTGATTACTATCGTACGATATCGACATGCCAACAAAACAGCTGCTATCTGATTCAAGTGTTTATCACAAAACTTTTTTTTCGTTGTTATTGTGGCTGTATGCGTTTACGCAATGAATATAATGTTACTAATGATACTCTTAACCTCATCTTTTAATTTTCTAGCCCATTGAAGTAGAAGATGGAATGAAGAAATGGTGTAAAAATATTAATCGGTTGTAATTAAGTTTCTCAAAAAGTAGCTTGCATGATACACGAGATATATGATAAGATCATATTTTATAGGTGAAAATTCGGGGGTTGCACAATATGCGAGATCGGCTGTTACACGAGTATATACGGTACATCTCATTAAAATTCTATTAATCATCACTAACTTTTTATGCTACCAAAAAAACAAAAACACTTATAAACACTTACCCAATGCTATCACTAGCCATTGCTCTAAAATCCAGAAGATAAAGGCATCAATTGGAGGAAGAATACCCAGTAGCCATAAAATCGAACACGAGGCAAAAACCAAATGGAAAAATACATCAAGCACAAACAGCCACGTTACAGATGGCAAATAACTGAAATAAATTAATTCCAATAAATATTTTGTGACTATACCAAAAGAAGTCTCAAAATTCATCAGTAATGAATAAACATTGAGCAATTAATAGCTATAATTCAAAGAACATCTAATATACTCAATAATTCTAATATAAGTCAACATTAGTAAAAGATTATTCATGAGCCTTAGTTTGTATATAATAGTGAAGTAAATTTAATTTTCCTTTCTAGCACTGACAGTATCAGGGTTGTGTATTGCATGAATGATTAAAAACCGAATTCACCCTTTCTCTTTTCAGTCCATTAGAGTATTGAAAGGATAACTTTTATCAAGTTTATTTCATAGATAAAAACAAATAACTTTCCTGACAAATTTATAAGTCAGCAGAGGATAAGAAATTATTACAGTACAAATTACAAAACATGCTCAATACCATTAAGGCAAAATTCAGAGCTGGCCTAACATAAGCGTTAAATCACTAGTTGTCCTGTAAAAGTGATTAACAGAAGGAGTCCAGGATTCACTCACTGAACATAATCACTTCGTGCAATTTTTCTGATGACCAGGAAGAATGAGGAATACAATACTTTAGTGCAATGCAACCACTGTAATTTCTATCACTAAAATCGCTAACTTTTTATAAATGTATTGTGTTGGAATGAGAACTAAAATTTTAATAAAATCTATTATTTCTATACTCGCCTGATATTCTTTTATGCTTCTCTCTCGAAACTTGGTTTAGTACCAAAAATACTAAAACATTTCTCATTTTCTTTCCTTTTAAAAGGCTTAGGCTTCTAGTAGAGTAAGGAGACAGTCTGGCAGTTAATGGCAATAACCTCAGCATGAGTACGCTACAGCCCCTTTGTCTTGTCATTCTCGAAGTCGAAACTACAGTATTCCTTACCCTCTTGACATCACTAATCAATAAGCAGCAGGAGGCACATGCATATGAACATCAGGTGAGTATAGAAATAAGAAATATCACTTAAAAGGGATTTTGACGAAGGAAAAATCTATTTCTGGGCGAGGAACCTGTGTCGCCCAGTGAAATGCTCCTTAAAGCACCATTTCAAAGGTATAAATACTGCTAAATATACCAGATAAAAAAGTTGCATGGAATGCCAGGAATATATCCAGCTCGCTCACCCCTAAAGGGTGTCGGCATTAAAACTAGGGCGAGTGACACCACTACCAGAGGTCCCCTTCCTATTAGACTTCTCCCTCCTCAAAATCCCCCGTTCCTACGAGGTGTCGTTCACTACAGCAACTGCCTTCCCCCCCCCCCCCCCCCCCCCCCAACCACCACTACCTATCCTTCTCCCATCATTCCTTGTTAGCACCCGTGAACGTTCGGACGTGTTTCCCCTGTTTATGATGCAAATTCCCCCACATTGATATATGTAAGCCAGTGAGGGAAAAGATAAAAATGTAAAGTCCTAAAATTATAAACTTATCTAGCCTCCGAGACTAACCACTTAGTCTAGTACCACAATAACTAACAGTTACCAAACAAAATGTGTTATAATTTGAGCCTCCAGATTGTGTTCCCAAATACAACCCTTCTATAAACATAAACCATTTTATTCAATATCCTAACCAAACAAAATGATTTAGGGAAATTCCCTAAATGTGTTTAGTCTTGTCCAAATAACATAGCTCTCACAGGACAAACAAATTTATACTCTGACTTATCAACAACTTTCTTTTCCAAAGAGGAAATATGAAATAATTGAGGCAAACCCTTCATCTTAAAAAATCATTCTTAGCTTAGAATGTAGGCTGAAGATAAAATCATCTTTTCTTCCAAACCTACATTATATGATAGAGCTTGAAGTTCACTAATGCTTTTAGCTGACACTAAAGTTAAACAGGAAAAGTTTTAGCTTTGGTCTTTAACAGAAAGATTTTTTAAAGGTTAAAAACGTGAACCCTTTTAATATAGTTATACTACATCTAGATTCCAACAAATCGTTCCGACAACCGCAGATTTCTCAATATTAAAAGACCTGAATACATCTGCAATAATACCCAAAGCAGATAACCCTACATGTATGAGTATGGTATTCTATAACCCTTGATAGCTGAAATGGACAGTTTCCTTTCATGAAAAAAGAACTGACAAAACTTGACCATGTTATCCTAACTACTTTTATTCATTGAAAGAATCCTTGATTAGAAGCATTTTAAATAAATATTTCATTGCCTTTGACACACATTATTAGTTGACTGCCTTTTGTAACACAAGATATGAAAACCAGAGGACATTGACAACTCACTGTCACAGAGAACACAGTGGACTGTCTCCAAGCGGTTAGATGTAGCGCGTATGGATTTGAATGCACCAACCTCGAAACCATATGTCTGAGAAGACTGGTTTAGTGTGGCAACTGCCTTGCACATTCCGACAACAAGTCCACATATATGTAAACAACTATCTTTGCCACCTAAAAGGGGCCACCAGTCATCCTGCTATTTGTAGATACACTGAACTTCTTTATCAAAGCTCAAATCACTGAGAAAGGAAGAAAAGTCTACAGATCCAGATTCAACCAGTCCTGTAATAGAGCACCCACCTCCACAGCTAAGGATTTGGAGGTGGTGAGCAAAACACCTCTATCTTCTTGATGAGGAACGTTCCAAAAATGTCTACATTTGGTGATTCCCACCAATTATAAATTTCTAGACACACTAATACAAAGACCATCTGTTTGGAAGAATGTTTTTTTTTTTCACTTTAACTGATTCGCTAAGATGTCTAGTTTATTATTATTATTATTATTATTATTATTTATATTATTTTTATTATTATTATTATTATTATTATTATTATTATTATTATTATTACAAGCTAAGCTATAACCCTAGATGAAAAAGCAAGATGCTATAAGCCCAAGGGCTCCCAACAGGGAAAAGTAACCCATTGAAGAATAAACCGAGTTAGAAGGATACTCCTCTTAAATTTGTCTTCCTGGTTTTAACAAATGAAGGAAAAGAGGTAAACAGCTTATGAAGCTCATTACTATCAAACCTCGTAAGTTTGTTAATAGCTAGAGAGGCAATACCTCCATTATCAGCACTATAATTATTTAGCCTAATCTTTGGATGGATTTTCCCCTTTACTAAATGCTAGTTTCCTTTAATGTTTGGAAATCTTGAACTGGTCAGCTATCATCTGAACGTGCCTCACCATTAGAGGAAGTGATTCACTTTCTGAGCTTAGTGTACTACTTGTCTGTCCATCAGTCCAACTGTCTTTGTCTATCTCTCAAAGACAAAGGCATTAGGAAATGTAAATAGTTTGTAATTCATGTGAAACAACTTCATTATATACTCTAACATATACACTCAATACAGAGTTGGTTAATCAAAGGCACTCTGCATGAATATATCAAATTGTACCAAATAACGAACAGATGGTTTTATCCTAGTTAAAAATTCTCTCATACAAAGAAAATTAATTTCTTTTTGCACATGAGAAAATGTGGTTTTGATGTTAACAAAAGATTAAGCCATTGATCTACACAAAAAAACTAACCCTCATAAGGAGACACACAATCAATGGGTTAACCCTCTTTCATCCAAATCTCTTTTAGACATATATTGTCAATGTGCACACAGACGTAAGCAATATCATTACCTCCTCCAATTAACTAACAAAGATAACAAGAGACAACATTGCTTACCTCGCAACAGTATGAACTACTATGCAGATGATCATGTGAAGAGGACGGGACAGTCCAGCCAAGTCCCAAGGGAGAGGGTGAAAGGAAGCAGGCTCTGGTGGTGCACCTCCTATCAAAGGCCATAAACCAACGCTTGCAGTAAAGACCCCAAGAACGGTAAAAGCAAGTGAAGCTCCCCAGGGCTGTAAAGAGATTGATATCAATAAAATACAAAAGTTTCAATCATGCTGTCTGTAAAATAAATGATGATTTACTACATAACTTTAAGTCTTGCTCATGAATGACAAAGGCAAGAGACAGTGACAATGTCCTAGCAGGACAATTGTTATTGTTGTTATTATTACTTGCTAAGCTACAACCCTAGTTGGAAAAGCAGGATGCTAAAGCCAAATGGCCCCAACACGGAAAATAGCTTAGTGAGGAAAGGAAACAAGGAAAAATAAAATATTTTAAGAACATTAATAACATCTAAGTAAATATTTCCTATATAAACTTATACATATGATCAGCACCCAAGCCCTGTTTCCACCCAAGCTAGGACCAAGGAGGGCCAGGCAATAGCTGCTGAAGACTCAGCAAATAAACTCATAGGCAGGCTACACCAAAACCCCATTCCTTAGCTCACAAGGATGGTGAAGTTGCAAACAATACAAAAAATTATTGAGCTTGTGGTAAGAAGTGTGCATATGACTTAATGTTCTTTAATAAAACATGTTGCCTCATCATCTGACTTGCAACTCAATAAATTGAATTGAACTATCATTAACTACTTAAGTGTTTTGGTTTGTGTCATTAAGTCTACTTAGATATCTGTAAATAAGATAACTGTACCTACCACATTAATATGTACCGTAGAAACAGGTCTAATATAAAAAACTGATACTCCTCCAACAACCCCAGCAATAATGGAATGAATGATAATATTCAATTTTGCTTTCTTCTGTCGAATAAGGAATGACCAAGTTTTTGGACCAAATGGTGAGTCAAACTCCAGGAATTCTTCATCTACAGCTAAGTTTACCTGTAAGAAAAAACAATGCATTAATATGAGAACAAAAATATATACTGTATTGCAAATCAGAATGAGTAAAATCCAAACTTTGCATTATGAAAATGTACATATTATAAAAAGGGTTAATAAATTACCTAATGAAAGTTAAGAGTTACAGTAGTAAGTACTGTAGCGCTATATGTGAAAACTGACAAAAAATAATTATAAAACAAAAATGTTATACAAACACATCAATTATGTTGACCCCTCATGGTCTGTGATATTCCCCAAACACAGAGAATTTTCAGGAAAAAAAAAACATAACTAAGAAACACTATTCTCCAACACTAATATTGCCTGAACCTTCAGCCTCTCATCGGATAATCAGAGGGTACGAGGCTTGCCCGGAGTGTGATTAACTAGTGTAATTAATTAACTAGCGTAATTAAAGACTAGTTCCATATTATAGAAACCTGATTACTCCATCATAAACCCATCAGATAGCAGCTATGACAAAATAGCTGTCAGGCTAAACACTTGGAAAGTTTTTTCGGGTGAGTAATGATGTCACGTGTCATCCAACTTATGCCAAAGTTTTGTAGCATAACTAACAAAGGAAACTAAAAATTCCATTAAAAGCTGAATAAATTTTCTATAAACCGTAGCTACACTGGTGCGTCACTGAATCCTTAAGAGGGTTAAGCCTGGTTTACAATTTTGGCAGGATGTCGGTACGTAACGGACGACACATACCACTACTGTATCACTATCAAGCTATCCTACCCCACCGCTGAGGTAAAATACAAGACTCTCATAGCGCTCGCCTTAAAGAGAGCAAGTTCCAAAATCTGGTTGGGATTTTTGAAATTCAGATTATTGCATTTTTGGATAATACAGTAGTGTCTATATTTCATGTTCTAAATAGCTTCTTTCCTTATAACAATTTGTTTTATTACTTTTTGTATACTGTATTCATGCAAGCTTAGTCTCGTGGGCAACCATTCTCTTTAAAAATTTCAGGGTATGCTATTTATTTTAATAAACCATATACTACACAGTAATTCCACCATTTTCTATGATTCCCAACCACTACATAATCAGTTTTCTTATATTTGATATGGCAGTCGTAAACAAACGTATGCTACACATGTTGTTCTTATTTGTCTGCTCATTTACATATTTACAATTTTTGTTATGATTATGCTGAACAATCCAGTGTCAGAGACGACAGATAAATAGCTCAATAGCATAAACCTTGTCCAGATAAATATACATAAGATATATTACGCTAACCAAGTCCTGCTTATAAGTGCGCATTTAATACATGTAGCCTATACTGCGTGCATCTGAGGGAAGGGACCTTCCATTGGTTAGTTAGTAGCCCTGAAATACTCTGTAGTTACAAATTGACACAATTTTATGAGTAAAACATGAACAACCAAATGTTGATTGAGAATGACCAAGTAAATGAGGTAAAAAAATCAATAAGGCAGATCACAGTTTAAATCAACAATGTATTGCACACTCTTTCACTTCAAGACCAAAGGTAAATGTAATAGTTCCATATTTTGGTGAAATCAAAGGTTTGTATCAAATACGAACACATTTTACTCTACTTAATAAAATAAATATTACCTTAAAGTAAAAAAGCTATATGAAAAATCAAGAGAAACTGTGCTCTCAGTGAGATACTATAATGAAATAAGAATGCATTATTAAAGTGGTTTCCTGCATTCCATTTTTATCAGATTACTTCAGGACACTGGATCACCACTCCAAGGGGAATCATATTTAATGCAATAATAAAAAATTATTAACTGTACACAAAGTCTCTCAGAAGAAACTATTTAATCACTGACAAAACTATGGAATGCTTGTTAAATTCAATTACCTTTGTCTCAAGTATATTTGCTGTGAATGTTTTTCCTCCATATCTACCATGCAGCATTTACTTAATGCTATTTCAAATACCAACGATCAAATTTCCATTACTTTGTAAAATAAAATCTTGTGAGACAGATATACTTACGTGTTCAACTTCTTGTGTCTTAGACGTCTGCGTACGGAGCAGATGAGCAATAATTTGAATGACGAGTGCATACACAAACACCAGAATGCCACATGGGTATACAGACCAACTAAGTGTAAGTTTGTCATAATGCTCCAGTATCACAAATATAATGATAAGTATTGGAATCACAGAAAACAGGATCAGCTGTAAAGAATAGAAAATTACCGTGAAAGCAAACAATCCTGTATACAAGCAACCGCCCAGCCAATTAATGAAATGCATATGTCACAAAAACTTAAGTAAAAGAAATTCATGTACTAATACCTTATGACAATACCAGTGCATAAAACTCTAGGATTTTCAAAAAGTAGTCTCTTCTAGTTCAAGGAATACAACACTAATAAAATAAACCTACTTCAAGTAATATAAACAAATTTAGTTGTAAATATATTACCATAGTGTAATTTTATGTACCTCTCAGGTTATGATTTGGATACTGCAGAGGTTCCTATGTAAAATAATATTATTCTTTGTCTTTGTAACCTACATGATAGTGTTCCAGAAGGCTTAAAGGAGGGCATTTTATAAGCACATAACCTATCTCTCATTATAGTTCAAGGGGATGTATTTTTCAAAACATTTGAGATGGGTGTGCCACCTTCAAAGGAGGCAATACTTCCCTCTCAAAGAGAAGACCTTGCATAATATTTGTGAACTTACTAAAGTAAATAATTATCGTGAGATGTACAAGTTACTCCTTTTCAATTACTTCTTTTGGAGGGACTCAATTCGATTTGGTTTGTGAAATTTGGACCATAGCTAGTACTGGAGCCATGGAAAAAATTCAATCTTGACAGGCAAAAAGGAAGGGTAACTTTGTAGTTGCACTAGAAAATAATAGTCGAGGTAAATTCAAAGAGGAATCGGGAAAGGAGGTTAAGAAGAATGCTAAAGATTGGTTGCAGCCATGGGCTCAAGGGATGCAATAAGGACCTCTTAGTAACAACTACAATGCACCAGCTCTATCCCTCTACAAAACACACAAATCTAGAGCAGGAATATCTAACCCAACCAGCAAAGTTATAGACCTCTCATTATAGAGGAGACTTTCTTTTTTTATAGACATATTGACTTAGTAGCCCTAAGCTTGCACAATTGTCAAAAAGGTTAAAAATATTTTACAACTTTAGTTTCATAGATACAAATTTTAACCTTATAATGCCTCATACAACAGCCTGGGTTAGGAGACTGAGTGTTCATTTAATAGATAAAAGTAGACATATTTTTTTTTATAGTTCATTCACTCAAATTCCCATATACAGTAGTATATGCACTTGTAAGTAGAGAAGTTGATTATACTATAGAAAAATTATATTTGCTGAATGCCAAGTCCTGAGGAGAATCCATACAAATCAAGTGATTTGTTGGCGCACACTGTAGTAATAAGAAAAAGTCATGCAAAACCAAAGAACTAGTACCTAGTCTCAAAGAGGATGGATATTTTAGTTCTACGGTAGTATTAATTTTGATCATAAAAGTTAGTACTGTGTGAGGGTTGGGCAAGAATGATCTAGCATCCATGCAGCACAGCAGAAAGAAGTACGAAATTCACAAAACTAAAAGATGATCCTAAAAAAGGAAAAGTTTCTCATACCATCTTACTTATAAACTGGGAAACTTATAATCCTCAAAATGTTAATAGTCACCATATGATACCACTCCACCGAGAGCTGGTGGATGGCAATATGCATCAATAGGCTGTGTCCTTGTTTCTACAGTATAGTGCAATACACTTCATTGGAAAATCAGGATTTTTTTTACGAATGTGGCAACAACAGAAGATAGACTGCCAATTGTCAACACATTCTCCCCATTGTTCACCCACAATAAATTATTATGATCAGTTTCCCTAAAGGATTTTGCAGCATATTTAGATGACAAATAAGCACTGAATAAATTCTTCTTCTCCTAGATAAGACGAATCATCCAAAACATTAAGATAACTTATGCCAGCCTCATCTTTGGGAGAATTTGTGTAGCCCTTGATGTGGACCCTGACAACATCAAGGATGTATGAAACAGCTTCACAAGAGCAAATTCAACTCTCCTCATTGGAGATGATGTATATAGTATGTCCTAAAGTCTGAAATTAAATGTATGTGGGAAGTCATTTGGGAAGAAAGCAGTCATGGACATCAAGAACTTTCCTTTTCCCTTGATTGACAGAAGTTTAATATTACACAGGATGTTAACAATGACCTGACATACGACAACGTCAAGCAGCACATAAACAAACAAGAGTAACTAATCAATAAAGAACTCTATAACCTACTAAAATCCTCTATAGAGGAAGAGCATCATTAAAAGAAGACTAGATCAACCACTTTGGGAACATAAAAAATTAGCAAGTGTTTTAATAAGAAAAAAAGTCTTCAAAGAGATCATCCTTGAATGTGATCTCTCAATGGATTGAAGCTCCATTATCACCTGAAAGATGATTGCACAGCTATAACAACTGTAACACTTGTCTGATATTGATGAGAAAAGGAAAAAACCAAAGAGAAAACAAAGAAAGATCTCATTATGCTGGGAAGTCAAGTATACATGATGATATGAAAATCAGTTAGAATATTATTTTAATATTGAAACTTTTGCTACTACCAAAATTCAAGTCACAAAGGGAGACCATTCACCAGAGGTTCCCACGTACCCCAGGTTTACTACCAAATAACTCTCTAGTTTTCACAGCAATTCACAAGTTCATTTGCCTTCCATGACCTGGATTTTAAGAGTGTAAGAGTAAAAATCTGCAATTCTCAGAGTGCACATCAAATCTAAGAGTAAATAATAAGAATGACTAGAAAAGCACTCTGAGAATACAGACCTATTTCTCAAAACCAGCTTTCCTTTCCCAGAATCAATTTAGAAAGTAGGCGTATTTGCAGTCTGTGTGACAACCATGTACGAACTTGGGATTAAGGTTAGGGTTAATTTGGTTGACCTTTTTCTCTACCTTGACCTTGATCTTTGCCCTAGGACTTTCAAAACTGAATCACTTCCATGTCTCAACATAACAATTATTCTCTGAAAGTTTCACTACTCTATGAGTCAAATTGCAGCCAGGAAATTGTTAACAAACAGACAAACAGGGGCAAAAACATAATCTCCTCCCAACTTTGTTGGCAGGGGTAAAAAGTGTGGCACAAAAGAGAAGACCATCAGGTGGTACTCAGTAGACATGTGAATTGCTCATGAGACTAATAAAAAAAAAAGTCAGAACTGAAAGTACATAAGAGAAATGGCTTCCCATTCTCCAGAGAAGTCTCATTGTTATTCATTTCCCACTTTAATTTGTTTTGTCTTTTTCCACCCTACCTGGACAATTTTAGTTGAAGTAAAACAGAAGTTTGAAATTCATACGAAATAAGTACTGTGTGATGGTTTTCATGATATTTGATTTCATATCTTTAATTCTGTACATTAATATGCAAACCTTAATGATTCAGTATTTCACTGGAATTAAATATGACTGAAATTATGTAATCAAAACTTGAATATCAAATAGTTCTGTACTGTATTTCCATATTACTGTTTAGTAATTTTTTAATGATAATCCAAAGTGAACTCAATCCATTTCAACAATCAAAAGCCTTGTGTATTTGTTGTCAATGAAAGCTTACCTGCAATATGTAAACATAAAGAGGAACATCCGAAGAAGCACATAATCTCAAACCTCCCAGGAATGTTTCCAAGAGCCTTCGTAAAATAAATGGTTTTTTGTAGTTATTGACAAGCGGAGATTCCATTGCCAACCGCTCCGTGGCCCACGCGAGGCGGGCTGGAGCCCAAAACTCATCCTGAAATAAGATCAAGTTATTCTATATTACCATTTACTACTCATAATTACAGATAAGTATAAATCTGTAAATACTGTACAAAACTACATACAGAATGTAGGTCTCCAAGTGAATATAGTATGGTTGGGGACCAAAAAAATTATGAAGCTTGTATTACAAACCAAAGATATTTTTTTCATTCAAAACTATACACAAATGCAACTTAATCTTGGCACTGGCTAACCAGTAAAATACATGTATATACAATCAACAAAAATTACGTAATGTCATTCCAACTAAATTAAATATTCTATACCCAAGGTTAACATCATAAAATAACACCTAATAAAATTGAAGTGAATAAAAATGTAAGATGTTGGATTTCTATACAAAGTCAACGACCATAGTGTTTCCGACATAAATTAATAAGGAAAACTAACTTCTGTACCGTTTTCCTTTCTCCCGCTGTTCTTTATAGCCTACAAAAGAAATCCGAGTTCCATCCTAAACATAATGATCTTTCCCCAAACCGTTCCTTTCTATTTAACTAAGATGACAGGAACTTTCCCCCCTCTATTTACTAAATTCACAGCGCGTTAGGGCTAAGAAACACTTTTCTGTCCCAACTTCTCCTCAAACTGAATGAATCCTCACTGGCAGTGACATCACCATAGTCATGGTGTCATCTAGTCGTGTTTTAAATGAACTTTTCAAAAGAGCTCAATTGGCTTTCTCTTATCTTTCTGACTCACTAGTAAGTTACCCTCATTCAAATACTTTCTTTCCTTCTCTCTTCATTGGTCATCTAAACCTGTCAAAGAAAGCTCACTACTAAAAATTTTGGTTCTCTACTTTAAAAAAGAGGGAGAACTGATTCTGTCTATACAGTATAGAAGACGCTTAGTCAGCTGCATACGAGTCTAGGTTTGTTGGCCCTTTAATCAATATACTGTATTAGAAAAGACTTCATAATAACAATCAAAAGTGTGATCACAGCACCAAATTGTTTTTCAAGGCATTTTCCCTGCTGAAGAGGACCACTGAGTATGCCTAAATATATTGGCAGTTGAGCTTCACATCAACTTATCTAAAAGCAAGAAAAATTTTCATTCACAATCATTCAATAATGGCATAATGTACCAGCAGCTATTATTCTGAGCAATAATTTTTCTAAATAACAAGGATAATTACATTAAATAACAGCCACGCAATCTCTTACCTTTCGGCTAAAATATAATATTCAACATTGCCTTCTTTTCCTCATTTCATGGGTTTACAGCAGTCTAGTTGCATAAAATACAATTCTGCATTTCCATATACTGTAATAAAAAACTTACATTTTCTTAAAACATATGTAATCTGGTCAGTCTCTAGGGCATTGTCCTGCTTGATAGGGCAATGTCACAGTCCCTTGCCTCTGCCAATCATGAGTGGCCTTTAAACCTTTAAACCTACGCACTTGGTTCTCAAAATCAAAGCCATACATATATACATTAGGAAGCAAGGATGACCATGTAATTCATATCAAGGGGTGTATGTAATTGATTGGGACAGACGTAAACTTTCTTATCAAATCTTTTTTTTCTTTACAGGGGAAAATTTTTGTTTATCCTCATCTGAAATAGGATATTATGAAGTTAGTTTTATGATTTACGAAATATTATGAAGTTAGGAATACTGTGGTCTAAGGTGGGTTGCAATGGGGTGACGTAGCTTCCCCCCCCCCCCAAGGTAGGTAAGGATACAGCTCCTAGGTTAGGTTAGTTGTGGAATCTTAGGTTAGGTGTGTTCTTGTGTTGGTTTCCCTTTCAAGATGTTATTTTCCAGTCATAAATTTTGGAATTTTAAAACTTCTAAAATTTGAAAAATATGGGTTTCCTCGAATTATTTGCACCAGAACTGTTCAAAACACCTACCAGTATAAATACACCAGGAATACTTATTTTCTTCTTTAGGAATAATCTGCTACACTAAATATTTACCAATATTCTAATTACCAAGATGGGTAGTGTGTAAGTGGTTGGTTCCCCGATTTTTTGTATTACCTGCCAAAATATTCGCCCATTTTACTAACGCCTGTAGCGCAACATGAACTGCTTGCCAGAACAGAGGATCAATAAATTAATGTTTAATTGTGAGCGTAGCGAGCCACGGCAGAGCGAAGACCAGTGCGCGAAGAATTACCGGTAGTTCATTAACCAACATACTCATAGATACAATAAAATATGGGAGACGACGGACATGGATATGACGAATTCTCGTTTTCTATGCAGGCAGCAGGCCTGGTGAATCAATAATCTACATACATACTACAAAGTCTCCCAAATCGATTAGGGAGTTAACCAATTAGGCTAGGTACTGAAATAAATTAACCAAAATAAAAATTGAGAAGAAAATATTAAGGCCACTGGACTAGCTATACACCCAAACAACAAACTCACCATCTTAAACCTGTTAAAAGCTGGAAAGGGAGGCAAAGTCAATTAGCATGTCACTGCTTATGATTACGGTCTATTTTATGGCAAATCAAGTCTGGACACCGATAAAAAGCCATTTTGAGTGAATTCGTAATGTCATCGATTACGTTTACGCAGTATGTAATCGAGATCCTGGAACGATACGAAGAACTGCAGTCTGGAAGACTGGAATGTTTATAGCTTAGTTCCTATTGTTATTATTAATATTTTTGATAAAATATAAGAATATATGCAATTTTTGTATTAAATAATAAATATTATATTCATTATAAAACATTTTAATTATATTTATAATAATTTTCATAGTCATCTTACTCATACAATGCATATCAAAGTCACTGTTTCATCACCCGGATATAAGAGAGAAAATCAATGTTTCTGTTTGGTTTACGGTATCACATTTCAACAAAACTCGTTCTTTAATTAATCTTTTTACGTTAGTAAACTTACTGAATTTTTGGCCAAATGTTTATTAATAATATTTTCATTAATATTTTTCTATATTGAATTATCTACTGCGTGTTGCCGATTTGTGTGTGTGTGTGTGTGTGTGCGTGATTACTGGCTCATAAAGCAATAAAAGTTTACTTAAGTACTGAATGGCAGAGTGACTGAGTGAGGTAGTTATAGTATATAAATAGTTGAACTGTACAGGTCCTGTGTTTGTAATTCACAAGGAAACTGGTCATCCACTAAAAAAGTCTGGAGTTGAAGGCAGGAAAACGAAGATGAAGAGATTGGCCCATTGTGATTAGGCCTACCTCACTCCGGTCCTTCAAATACTGACATTATTATTATTATTATTATTATTATTATTATTATTATTATTATTATTATTATTATTATTATTATTATTATTATTATTATTGCTAAGCTACAACACTAGTTGGAAAAGCAGGATGCTAGAAGCCCAAGGGCTCCAAAAGGGAAAACTAGCTCAGAGAGGATAGGAAATAAGGAAAAACTACAGGAGAAGTTTAAGAACAATAATAACATTAGAATAAATCTTTCATGTATAAACTATAAAAACTTGAAAATAACAAGAGGATAAAACTTCAAAATAAAAAGCGGAAGAGAAACAAAATAGAATAGCGTGCCCGAGTGTACCTTCAAGCAAGAGATCTCTAACCCAAGACAGTGGAAGACCATGGTATAGAGGCTATGGCACTACCTAAGACTAGAGAACAAAGGCTAGATTTTGGAGTGTCCTTCTGCTAGCAGAGCTGCTTACCATAGTTAAAGAGTCTCTTCTACCTTTATCAAGAGGAAAGTAGCCACTGAACAGTTACAAAGCTGGAGTTGACATTATTGTTAGAACCACGGATCATCCCCTTAAAGAGAAAAATTCCGCAAAACAAATTGCTTCACTCACCTACACAATGTTTAGAAGTCCTCTTTACATCTGTCACAGACTAGCAGGTGTCCTTAATCCTTATGTCTATGTCCAGCCAAATACTAATTTGCGTATAACAGCTTGCACTCGGGGAAGTTATTATTATTATTATTATTATTATTATTATTATTATTATTATTAGCTAAGCTAAAAACCCAATTGGAAAAGCAGGATGCTATAAACACAATGGCTCCAACAGGGAAAAATTGCCCAGTGAGGAAAGGGAATAAGGAAAAATATAAACTACAAGAGAAGCGTTGTCATGTGTAGCTTAAATATTAAATCCTCAGATACCTTTAAAGTTTTTTTTTTTGCAGGGGTAATATCCATTTGTTTAATTTTATTTGTAAATTTTTAATTACATATATTTCTAATTGATTCCAGAATAATTTGATATTAAAAGATAACTAGAAAGCTAGTGAGAATTTTTTTGCAGTTTTTTTATGAATGAAAAACAAAACTGGATAATAGTAAATATTCTATTTTGGATTCTAATGCATCGTCAGTTTTAGAAGCATAATGTATTGTTATAAAAATTAATAACGGTCCGTTTTGACATAAAATATAGCAAAATAGTTAATAAAGATTAATTGATTTAGTTAAGCAATATTCAAATTATCGATAGAACTCAGGAAAGTTAATAACGGAAACTGGTAACTTGGAGATTGAATACAGACTATGTGGTCTCGACAAATATTTTTTATTACTTAATTTCGTCATCATCATCCTCATCATCATCTCTTCCCTCGCCTATTAACGCAAAGGGCCTCGGGTTAGATTTCACCCGTCGTCTCTATTTTGAGCTTTCAAGTTAATACTTTTCCTTTCATACTTCACGCTTCATAGTCCTCAGCCATGTAGGTCTGGGACTTCCAACTCTTCTGGTGCCTTGTGGAGCCCAGCTAAAAGTTTGGTGAACTAATTGCTCATGGGGAAATGCGAAGAGCATGTCCAAACCATCTCCATCTACCCTTCATCATGATCTCATCCACATATTGCACTTGAGTAATCTCTCTTATAGTTTCATTTAACTCCCAATATTCTTCTGAGGACTTTGTTCTCATATCTACCAAGTCTGTTGGATATTGTTTCATTGTCATACCACGACTCATGTCCATACAATAACACTAATCTCATTAAACTGATATATAGTCTGATTTTTATTTGTAATTTCAGGCGATTTGATTTCCAAATTCTACTTAACCTGGCAATTGTCTTATTTTCTTTTTTCAATTTTTCATGAAAGGTAGTAGGTTGGCAAGGGCACCAGCCTCCCGTTGAGATACTACCGCTAGAGAGTTATGGGGTCCTTTGACTGGCCAGACAGTACTACATTGGATCCTTCTCTCTGGTTACGGTTATTTCACTTTGCCTACACATACACCGACTAGTCTGGCCTATTCTTTACAGATTCTCCTGTGTCCTCATACACCTGACAACACTGAGATTACCAAACAATTCTTCTTTACCCAAGGGGTTAACTATTGCACTGTAATTGTTCAGTGGCTACTTTCCTCTTGGTAAGGGTAGAAGATACTCTCTAGCTATGGTAAGCAGCTCTTCTAGGAGAAGGACACTCCAAAATCAAACCATTGTTCTCTAGTCTTGGGTAGTGCCATAGCCTCTGTACCATGATCTTCCACTGTTTTGGATTAGAGTTCTCTTGCTTGAGGGTACACTCGGGCACACTGTTCTATCTAATTTCTCTTCCTCTTGTTTTGTTAAAGTTTTTATAGGAAATATTTATTTTAATGTTGTTACTGTTCTTAGAATGTTTTATTTTTCCTTGCTTCCTTTCCTCACTGGACTATTTTCCTTGTTGGGGCCTCTGGGCTTATAGCATCCTGTTTTTCCAACTATGATTGTAGCTTAGCAATTAATAATAATAAATATTAATAAAAATAATAATAATAAACGTAAATTATTATTATTATTATTATTATTATTATTATTAGCCAAGCTACAACCCTAATTGGAAAAGCAAGGTGCTATAAGCCCAAGGGCTCCAACAGGGAAAAATAGCCCAGTGAGGAAAGTAAATAAAGAAATAAATAAATGATGAGAATAAATTAACAATATATCATTCTAAAAACAGTAACAGCTTCAAAACAGATCTTGTATTAGATATCACAGTTCCTAAACATTGAAACGATTCCACCTCATTAATCCTTTCTCCTTCCAATGTTATTTCATCTTCCATTGCATAATTTTGATATCCTCATCATCATCTCCTCCTACGCCTATTGACGCAAAGGGCCTCGGTTAGATTTCGCCAGTAGTCTCTATCTTGAGCTTTTAATTCAATACCTTTCCACTCATCAATATTAATTTTTTATAAAGGCGTTGTAATATCTTATAAAAAACCAGCTGCACTATAATTCATCTTGCTCAATATGCGATTACGAGATTCATACATAAATTTTATAATTTAATATTCTCTTGCTTGAGGGTACACTCGGGCACACCATTATATCATATTTCTCTTCCCCGTGTTATTCTAAAGTTTTTATAGTTTATATATGAAATATTTATTTTAATGTTGTTACTGTTCTTAAAATATTTTATTTCAAATTGTGCATTATTTCTCTTGTAGTTTATTTCATGCTTTATTTCCTTTCCTCACTATGCTATTTTTTTCCTATTGGAGCCCTTGGGCTTATAGCGTCTTGGTTTTTTTCCAACTAGGGTTGTAACTTAGATGATAATAATAATACTAATAATAATAATAATAATAATAATAATAATAATAATAATAGTTCATACGTGAATGCTTGTAAATATTCCTAAACAAATAAGTTCGAGTTTACGGCAAAACTAATCTCCCTTAGCGTCAGAGAAGGGTAAGGCAAGTTGGTGGATATGGCGACTTTACAAAAACAAAACCCCACTAGTTATTTCTTTATCTAATACAGTATCACGAAAACTAAAATTCAATAAAGAATTAACCAAAGTAAAGTAGTTGCAATTGAGGCATTCACAATACTGTCTACAGAGTTCTAAGTGGCGGAAAAAATTGTGAATTATGAAATTTAAAAAATGACTTTAAATTGTGCACTTTCTCACCTCATCTTCCTTCGGTGGAGCCCAACAACGGCAAATACCGACGTCTTTCATCTGAGACTGAAGCAGCTGCTCTTTGCAACAAGTAGATTCTGTGACACCGCTGTGTCTGTCCTGACCAAACAATTTCGAAAAGGGCCACTTTGCAAAGTGAGGGAACCAGAACAGTCTTGCTCTTGAGCAGTCCTGCTGCTGATTCTGTCACTACGTTGTGTCTGTCCTGACCAAACAATTTCGAAAAAGGCCACTTTGCAAAGCGAAGGAACTAGAACAGTCTTGCTCTTGTGCAGTCCTACTACTGATTCTGCGACAAAGCTGTGTCTATCCCAACCAAACAATTTCTAAAAAGGCCACTTTGCAAAGCGAAGGAACCAGGACAGTCTTGCTCTTGAGCAGTCCTACTACTGATTCTGTGATAACGCTGTGTCTGTCCTGAATAAACAATTTCGAAAAGGCCACTTTGCAAAGCGAAGGAACCAGAACAGTCTTGCTCTTGAGCAGTCCTACAACTGATGGGTCAACATTGAATTCACAGCCATTAAAGTTAGGGTACCTAATAATAGCTCTCGGTGCACCCAAGGAAAAAAAAGTTAATTGCGCAACCTTCGATTTATGCAGAGCATTGAACGATTTCGGATTTTTTCCCAAAGCAACCAGACAGACTCCACTGAGTTCACCGCATGCAAAGTCGATTTTGCCCTTTTTTCTCCTTCAAAATGATACTTGTTGGGTATTTTTTAATTCTTTAATCAATATTCGAGGATAAATCTTGAACTGTTTTTTTTAACCGATAACTGAGATTGCTTCTGCGTGTTACTGGTTTCATCAAGTGAGAGCAAGATGAGGAGAAATCAAATTTCCAAACACTTGGCAGTATTTTTTAAACGGACTACATCGATCGGCTTGATTTATGCAAATATGGAAACGAACTGTTGCTGTCTAAAGGTTTAAAGGTAGATCATGAATGGCAGAGACAGAGAGCAGGACAATGCCCCAGAGCAGAACCGTCCAGAGCAGTGGGCTAAAAGAGGCCCGTTTGATTTTGAGAGTGAGCTGCTAGAGAAAAATAAGTAGAACTTTATTTGTTTTTATTTCATGAATGAATTTGTAGTTTATCTTAAATGAAGGAAATATTTGTTGGAAAATCATTAAGATTCTGGATGTAAATAAACTCATGTTTGCCTTCTTTAAAATATATTTCTTTGAATTCCTCTGAAATAAGTCTTTGTCAATTTCTTAGTCCTAATTTTTGAGTTTTATATATATATATATATATATATATATATATATATATATATATATATATATATACATACATAAATACACATATATATGTATACATATATATACATATATATATATATATATATATATATATATATATATATATATATATATATATATATATATATATATATATATATAAATACAGGTGGGCCGCATGAAGAGTGGCACTCAGACTAGACAACTTGGATGGCCTTGCCCTACAGCCTAACTGTATAGCATATGCTCCAAGCCCCAACCCTTTTCCATCAAGCTAGGACCAGGGAGGGCCAGGCAATGGCTGCTGGTGACTCAGCAGGTAGACTTAGCTCACAAGGATGGTGAGGTTGCAGACACTACAAGAAACTACCAAGATTGAGCGGGTCTCGAACTCTCATCCAAAAGAATGTCAGACAGAGAGGTTTCCAGACTTCAAAGCGAATTGACTTTGGCTCCTAGATGAGAGGAATTTATTATCATTTAGGAAATTAGATATTCAAATGTATATTTATGAGGATTTTGCATCCATAGATTATAATAGTAAAAATACGTTAGGCTAGATAGAAAGGAAGGGATTTTCTCGTTAATATCCTTACCGAGATTATAATTAATCATAGATTATGTTTTTGAGTTTTCTATTGGTTTATTCAACGTCCTTTCCGATATAAAAAGTAATCATAGATTATGTTTCAATTATAGATCCTGTTGTTTTAATTTTTTATTGGTTTATTCAACGTCCTCTCCGATATAAAAAGTAATCATAGATTATGTTTTTGAGTTTTCTATTGGTTTATTCAACGTCCTTTCCGATATAAAAAGTAATCATAGATTATGTTTTTGAGTTTTCTATTGGTTTATTCAACGTTCTTTCCGATAAAAAAAAGTAATCATAGATTATGTTTTTGAGTTTTCTATTGATTTATTCAACGTCCTCTCCGATATGAAAAGTAATCATAGATTATGTTTCAATTATAGATCCTGTTGTTTTAATTTTCTATTGGTTTATTCAACGTCCTTTCCGATATAAAAAGTAATCATAGATTATGTTTTTGAGTTTTCTATTGGTTTATTCAACTTCCTTTCCAATATAAAAAGTAATCATAGATTATGTTTTTGAGTTTTCTATTGGTTTATTCAACTTCCTTTCCGATATAAAAAGTAATCATAGATCATGTTTTTGAGTTTTCTATTGGTTTATTCAACTTCCTTTCCGATATAAAAAGTAATCATAGATTATGTTTTTGAGTTTTCTATTGTTTTATTCAACTTCCTTTCCGATATTAAAAGTAATCATAGATCATGTTTTTGAGTTTTCTATTGGTTTATTCAACTTCCTTTCCGATATAAAAAGTAATCATAGATTATGTTTTTGAGTTTTCTATTGTTTTATTCAACGTCCTTTCCGATATAAAAAGTAATCGTAGATTATGTTTTTGAGTTTTCTATTGGTTTATTCAACGTCCTTTCCGATATTAAAAGTAATCGTAGATCATGTTTTTGAGTTTTCTATTGGTTTATTCAACGTCCTTTCCGATATAAAAAGTAATCATAGATCATGTTTTTGAGTTTTCTATTCGTTTATTCAACGTCCTTTCCGATATAAAAAGTAATCATAGATCATGTTTTTGAGTTTTCTATTCGTTTATTCAACTTCCTTTCCGATATAAAAAGTAATCATAGATTATGTTTTTGAGTTTTCTAATGGTTGATTTTCAGTACAAAATTAATAACAGAAAAATCACTAGTTTATTTAAAAACAGCATCTCTTGCAATTTGTAATTATTCTTAAGATTTTTTGGGTACCGATGTACATACAATGTACTACAATTCATCAAATCATCAAAAAGACTAAATTCTTTATAACAGAGAGCTATTAAATACAATTCCTGACAAATTTCATTCACTGTTAAAAATAAATGATAATAATTTCTAAAAAAAAGTTTGTCATTACCATTGGATCGATTCATTTAACTACTATAAAAAAAGTAAAATTTCTTAGTAATTTTCGAATTATTTGATAATGCCTTGCACTTGAGACTACAGAATCCTTGATTACAAAGAATTACATGTTGGTGTATTATGTATTTTCTGAAACTCTCTTCATAAAAAAGTAACAGGCTTATGTGAAAATATTTGTAAAATCAGATTCAAACGGAAATATTATGTAAAATATGTTGATTTCAATCAAATATTGATGACTTATTTAACCACTGTAAATAGTGGCAAAAAGGAAAGTAGCCATATATATATATATATATATATATATATATATATATATATATATATATATACATATATATATATATACTGTATATATATACTATATATATATATACACTATACATGTATACAGTATATATATATATATATATATATATATATATACAGTATATATATATATATATATATATATACATATATAATGTATATATATACAGTATATATATTTATATATATACTGTATATATATACAGTATATATATGTATATATATGTATATATATGTATATATATACTGTATATATACATATATATATAAATATAGATATATATATATACATATATATATATATATATATATATATATATATATATATACTGTATATATATATATAGTGTATATATATATACAGTATATATATATACATATATATATATATTTATATATATATATATATATAGAGAGAGAGAGAGAGAGAGAGAGAGAGAGAGAGAGAGAGAGAGAGAGAGAGAGAGAGAGAGAGAGAGAGAGAGGTGTCTTCACTTTGAAGGTGATCAAATTCGGAGATATGGAAGATCATTCCACAACTTTGTCATAGCTGTAATAAAACTTCTAGAATACTGTGTAGTATTGAGCCTCCTGATGGAGAAGGCATGACTATTAGATTATTATTATTATTATTATTATCATTAATTATTATTATTATTATTATCATTATTATTATTATTACTTGATAAGCTACAACCTTAGTTGGAAAAGCAGGATACTATAAGCCCCAGGACTCCAACAGGGAAAGTAGCCCAGTGAGGAAAGGAAACAAGGAAAAATGAAATATTTTAGAAACAGTAACATTAAAATAAATGCCTCCTATATAAACTATAAAAACTTTAACAAAATAAGAGGAAGAGAAATAAGATAGAATAGCGTGTCCGAGTGTACCCTCAAGCAAGAGAATTCTAACCCAAGACAGTGGAAGGCTATGGTACAGAGGCTATGGCACTATCCAAGACTAGAGAACAATAGTTTGATTTTGGAGTGTCTTTCTCCTAGAAGAGCTGCTTACCATAACTAAAAGAGTCTCTTCTATCCTTACCATTGGACTATAAAAACTTATTGGACGGAATCAAATATATTTGAGGTTGTTTAATGACGGTAGGTCCCCCCTCCCCCCTTACAGAACTAACCAAGTATGCATGCACATTGGTAAGTGTGGCACAAACTTCCTCGCATGTTAATAGATAATATTATTAAGAGCTGTAATTAAGTCAAGGATTTACCTAGTGCAGAACAGAGAGAGAGAGAGAGAGAGAGAGAGAGAGAGAGAGAGAGAGAGAGAGAGAGAGAGAGAGAGAGAGAGAGAGAAAGAGTTAATCGAAAAGTATTGACTTAGAACGTGAACTGAGAGAGAGAGAGAGAGAGAGAGAGAGAGAGAGAGAGAGAGAGAGAGAGAGAGAGAGAGAGAGAGAGAATTGATCAAAAAGTATCCCCTTAGAGCATGAACTGAGAGAGAGAGAGAGAGAGAGAGAGAGAGAGAGAGAGAGAGAGAGAGAGAGAGAGAGAGAGAGAGAGAGAGAGAGAGAATTATAACAATAGCGTAGAACTTCACAGTATATTTATCATTTCAACCCGGAAGTCAAAATCACATTCATTGTAAAATAGTTTGTCTCGCCATAATAGACCAAAAGATTCGGAAAATGAATGCCTCTAAAAATGACCTTTGACCTGAGATAACGAAATCCCGTAACACTAAATGTTGCGTTATTTATTTATTTATTATTATTATTATTATTATTATTATTATTATTATTAGCTAAGCTACAAACCCAGTTGGAAAAGCAGGGTGCTATAAACACAATGGATCCAACAGGGAAAAATAGCCCAGTGAGGAAAGGAAATAAGGAAATATATAAACTAAAATAGAAGAAATGAGCCACTATAATAAGATATCTTAAGAACATTAACAACAATGATATAAAACTATCATATATAAACTATAAAAAAAAAACGTCAAAATAAACAAGAGGAAGAGAAATAAGATAGAACAGTGTGCCCGAGTGTACCCTCAAGCAAGAGAACTCTAACCCAAGACAGTGGAAGACCATGGTACAGAGGTTATGGCACTACTAGTGGTAGTAGTATTGTCATCGGAGTAGTAGTAGTAGTAGTAGTAGTAGTAGTACTTGCAAATTGCAAGTACTACTACTACTACTACTAGTTGCCATTGCAAGTTGCAATGGCAACTTTTTCTCATTGATTATTCCATGAGAGTCACACTGGTGCAAGTGGCCCTTTATGTACTATTGCGTCAAGGTCATGTTTTCCATGAAAAGATTATTTATTGGGAGCAGTTTCACGCAAAAGGGTCATTACCGCGTAATTATTACCATTACTCCCCTGCCAGTCTGTGCTGAAAGAAAAGTTATACGCTGTTCTGTTTTTGTGCGTAATATTAGTTGCTGTTTGATCATACTACGCTCATGAATGGAGATACATACAAGGGTAGGACATATAATGAGGATGGCAGATAATAGATGTACAATAAGAATAACAGGATGTGTCCATATAGATTGTAAAAGAAGCGGGGGAAGGAGGAGAAGATGGTGGATCGACGAACTAAGAAAGATTGCGGTCGTGGACTGGCACGGAAAGACCATAAACAGACGCAAGTGATAGGATATGTCTGAGGTCTTTGTTCTGCATTGGACTAGCAACGGCATATATATATATATATATATATATATATATATATATATATATATATATATATATATATATATATATATATATATATATATATATATATATATATATATACAGATAGATAGCTGTTAAGAATTCTCTAGGTGAATTTCTATGTGATTCTTATACTATGAAAAAGCGATATTATTAGCTAGGAAAATACTATATAATCCAACTAAGTAGATAAAAAAAATGACACCTTTAAATAACTCCTATTATAATTATTATCATTATTATTATTATTATTATTATTGTTATTATCATTATTTTTACTTGCTAAGCTACAACCCTAGTTGGAAAAGCAGGATGCTATAAGCCCAGGGACCCCAACAGGGAAAACAGCCCAGTGAGGAAAGGAGACAACGAAAAATAAAATATTTCAAGAACAGCAACAATTTTAGAATATATATTTCCAATATATACTATTATACGCATCGTTATAATCTGTTCTCTGGAAAATAGATAGAGATAGATAGATAGATAGATTGCATGTATATGATCACCTTGCATTTATACTGCTCAAGACATTATTCTTTGTCCAAAAACTATAAGTAAACTTTGCTCCTTGTAAGACATCACCTCGTCGAAGGTCTTCAACACTACACAATTATTTCATTTGGTAATGTATCATTACGGGTGTTACATAAGTTTCTTGAGAGTTATCACACTAAGCTCTCACGAAAATATACTTTCCTTTATGGATAATTAAAAAAAACACACACGCATATATATATATATATATATATATATATATATATGCATATATATATATATATATATATATATATGCATATATATATATATATATATATACACACATATATATATATATATATATATATATATATATATATATATATATACATACAAATATATATACATACATACATATATATATATATATATATATATATATATAAATATATATACATATACAAGTGATATATATGTATGTATGTATGTATATATATATATATATATATATATATATATATATATATATATATATATATATATATATATATATATATCACTTTATACAAATGCCAGCCAAATTATACAGATTTCAAATCAAGCCCAATTCGGTACAGGTAATCAAAATAGAAAACTATAATGAGATAAAAATAGAATTCTTAAAGTCTACACGGTCTTTAGCTTAATATGGCGGCTTGTTGAAGGGGGGGGGGGAGCGTCGGGAGTGGTTAAGTAAATAATAATGATAATAAAAATAATAATAATAATAATAATAATAATAATAATAATAATAATAATAATGGTGATGATAATAATAATAGTTACTTTTAATAATAATAGTAATAGTAATAATAAAAATAGAAATAATAATAATAATAATAATAATAATAATAATAATAATGATGATGATGATGATGATGATGATAATAATGACTTCAATTTTAGAACGAATGTAAAAATGACAAATTCTATGCATATATTTCTTTTGATGGATTATTCCAGAGACGTCTAAGAAACCAGTAAAGGTTTAAAGGCTGCTCATGAATGGCAGAGGCAAGGGACAGTGACATTGCCCTATCAAGCAGCCCCCTCTCCACCCATGCTAGGACCAAGGAGGGCCAGGCAGTGGCTGCTGATGACTCAACAGACAGACCTTTAGGCTCCCCCAAACTCCCCATCCTTAGCTCACAAAGATGGTGAGGTTGCAATGAGTTTGAGCCGGACTCGAATCCCAGTCTGGCGTTCACCAGTCAGGGACGTTACCGTATCGGCCATTAATGACATCTAACAAGTGCATTATCCTTATGTACATTTGTGAATCCTTAAAAGGATCTTTAGAGTTCGTGAATCCTTCCGTGACCTGTTGTTCTAGTTCTTTGAGAAGTCTCTCAAAGATATCACCAGCTCTGTTCTATTTCAATATCAATATCAATTATTATTATTATTATTATTATTATTATTATTATACGTGTTATTATTATTATTATTATTATTATTATTATTATTATTATTATTATTATTATTATTATTATTATTATCATTATTATTATTATTATTATTAGCTAAGGTACAACCCTAGTTGGAAAAGCAAGATGCTATAAGCCCAAGGGCTCCAACAGGTAAATTACCCCAGTGAGGAAAGGAAATAAGAAAATAGATAAACGATATAACAAGTAATGAACAATTAAAATAAAGTATCTTAAAAACATTAAAACAGATATTTCATACATAAACTGCAAAAAGACTTATGTCTGCCTGTTCAACCTAAAAATATTTGCTGCAAGATTGAAATTTTGAAGTTCTACCGATTCAACTACCCGATTAGGAAGATCATTCCACAGCTTGGTCACAGCTGGAATAAAGCTTCTAGAGTACTGTGTAGTATTGTGCCTCATGATGGAGATGGCCTGACTATATATTTATTTATATCAGCATGATCTCTTAATTTTCTTGATTTCATAGAATCTGTTTTAATATATTGGCAACTTTAATATATTGGCAGGCTTATAAGTGATTGTGTTGTACCAACCGTGTGTCACACGATCGTACATAGTAACGACATTTCATTGTGTGTTTATATTATGCTTGTATCTTCGCTCTCCCCTCGCACTGATAAGAACCTGAAATAACATGTCTGTTTTTCTCACCGTTAACTGTTAACCGGTGCGGTGTCGGTTGAACATGAAATTGCCTGTTATGTCTTTTGGGCCCTTTTTGCCTGGAGTGTATGTATATATAAACGGATGTTCTGTAATAAAGTTACTCAGTTGCTTTCATCCTGCCTTCTTAGTCACAGCCTCTCTCGGCCCGTCAGTGTGTCTAAAAGGCAAGGAGTTAAATCTAGGTAAAAGGACCTTTGAATTAAAGGATCTTGCGTATAAACCTCCAGTGAGTAGGCCAGAGTCCTACCGATGAATATTTAGGTTTTTCTTTTATTTTCCCCTTGGATATAGGCTAATAGTGATAAGCTTATCCAATAAAAGGTGAAGCAGAAGCTGTTGATAAGTCATGACGGATATTAAAAATATAATATTATGTGTGAAAGGTAACACTCAACCACACTATTCTATCTTATTTCTTTTGTTTTTTTTTTTTGTTTTTTTTATAGTTTGTATATAAAAGATCTATTTTAATGTTATTACTGTTCTTAAAATAGTCTATTCTAATTATTCGCTACTTCTCTTGTAGTTTATTCATTTCCTTGTTTCCATTCTTCACTGGGCTATTTTCCCTGTTGGAGCCCTTGGACTTATAGCATCCTGCTTTTCCAAATAGAGTTGTAGCTTAGTTAGTAATGACATATATATATATATATATATATATATATATATATATATATATATATATATATACATATATATGTGTATATATATATGTGTGTGTATATATGTATATAGTATATATACAGTATATACTGTATATATCAGTCGTCTTCTTAGAGAGAGAGAGAGAGAGAGAGAGAGAGAGAGAGAAAAGCTGTATTAGCTTGGTGTGTAGTACTGTATGCTGTCTGTAATTATGTCCACCGTCAACGTGTTCCTCCCTTGACGAGTGAGAGGGGAAGAGAGAGGGAGAGGGAGAAGTGAGAGGGGAGAGAGGGAGGCATTAAATCACGCAACCAAGAAAACCCTCTCTCTTTTCAGGAAAGATCAGATTGAACGTTTAGTCACGAACTTCCTTTTTTTATTTGGATCAAAACGACTATTTTATAGTCGTTGTTTTCCATCTCTGGCTCATGGGAGTTTTCGTGTATCATTAATCAAATGCATCGAAGTTTTTTTTTTCTTTTTTTTATATAAGTCTCTCTTCACCGTTGTCTATGCAGTATCTGGTTTAATGTTGTTACTGTTCTTAAAATAGTTTACATTCATTATTTATTACTTCTCATGTAGTTTATATATTTTCTTATTTCTTTTCCTCGTTGGGCTGTTATACCATGTCGGAGCCCTTCGGCTTATAGCATCCTGCTTTTGCAACTAAGTTGTAGCTTAGCTAATAATAATAATAATAATGATAATAATAATAATACCTTATTTCCTTTCTTCACTGGGCTATTTTCTCTGTTGGAGCCCTTGGGCTTGTAGCAGCCTGCTTTTCCAACTATTATTATAGCTTGGGTAATAATAATAATAATAATAATGATAATAATATTAATAATACCTTATTTTCTTTTCTCACTTGGCTATTTTCCCTGTTGGAGCCCTTGGGCTTATAGCAACCTGCTTTTGCAACTAAGGTGTAGCTTAGGTAATAATAATAATGATAATAATAATAATAATAATAATAATAATAATAATAATACCGTATTCCCTTTCCTCACTGGGCTATTTTCTTTGTTGGAGCCCTTGGGCTTGTAGCACCCTGCTTTTCCAACTATTATTGTAGCTTAGCTAATAATAATAATAATAATAATAATATATCTTCAATTTTGTTTACTTATCTCATCTTTAATCATATTTTTTTTTTCTTGAATTATATCAAGTTTGAAACGTTACATAAACAATTCCCTGTAACCAAAGAAACCAGAATCCTACTGAATTATGTCCTGATCGAATTATCTTACGTAATGTTTGTTAAGTTCGAAGGTACTACATATTTCATTCCATACCTTTCCAAGTTCTATGGCTGCTTCCCCCTTTTCCAGGAACTCGATAATGAGACGTATAAGAGAGTTTATTGAGCTTTTATCGTGTAATCGGTAGGTTTCGCTTGTGCTACTCTGTCATTTGGAAGGACATTGTTGAATGAGAGAGAGAGAGAGAGAGAGAGAGAGAGAGAGAGAGAGAGAGAGAGAGAGAGAGAAACACTTCTCTTGTATAAAATGTTTTAGAGAGAGAGAGAGAGAGAGAGAGAGAGAGAGAGAGAGAGAGAGAGAGAAACACTTCTCTTGTAAAAAGTGTTTTAGAGAGAGAGAGAGAGAGAGAGAGAGAGAGAGAGAGAGAGAGAGAGAGAGAGAGAGAGAGAGAGAGAGAGAGAGAATTAAAATGGCTCTGTCATGTTGACACGAGTCTCAGAAATACCACTCCGAATATTGGTGCGCAAAATGTATGTATAACTTTTATTCACTGGAAGCACAAAAGGTATGTATAACTTTCATTCACTGGAACTCAACACTCAGCCAATGTTTTTTACCAGAAACGCTGTAGTTTTGTTGACTGACTCTTCGATTTCCTATCAGAGCTCAATGTCACACCCAGAGTGTTTTTAAGTGACTGCGTAATCAATGCTTTATAACGTTACGTAAAATTTTGAAGCGTTCGAGTTTTATAGATTTGAATTTGTTTTTGTTGTCTTTGTCTTTCTGTGGTTTCATTTTAGTTTTCGAATGATTATTGATCTTGTCGATCATTATCTTTAATAGCTTTATTACTGGAATGTTTATATAATAGCCAGGTTCGATAGCAAATTAATTGTGAACTCAACCAAACTCAACCAAACTTAAAATCGTCCCTAAGCCTTTTATAGCCAAAATCAAATTTGTTATTGTTATTATTATTATTATTATTATTATTATTACTTGCTAAGCTACAACCCTAGTTGGAGAAGCAGGATGCTATATGACCCAGGGCGCCAACAGGGAAAATAGCCCAGTGAGGAAAGGAAATTACAAGAAAGTAATTAACAATTAAAATAAAATATCTTAAGAACAGTAATAATATTAAGATAAATCTTTCATATATAAACGTTAACACCTAAACTACAACTAAAACTACTTTATACAGTACAAGCAATGCCTAATAATAATAATAATAATAATAATAATAATAATAACTTTGTAATAAATGGGATTATCACATGCAATTCTGATCATCATGCAGAATGTACTAAACAATGACATTAGAGGGGCACTCAGTAGAGCACTGACCTTCACCGCGGCAGCTTATTTCTCGACCTTTTGATCGAGATTGACCTTGACCTTTGACCTTAACATGTATTAATTGGCGTGGATTTTCATACACTCCAATATGAACCAAGTTTGAAGTCTTTGTGACAACTATGTCCAAACTTCTGGCTGATTACATGAATTAAGCATTTTACTTGACCGTGACCTTGACCTTTGACATTGACCTTCCAATATCTAATCATTTCTAGCTTTTTACATAACAGTTAATACATGCAAGTTTCATTATTCTACGATTAAAATTGTGACCAGGAAGGTGCTCATAAACAAACACACAAACGGGGTTAAACATAACCTCCTTCCAACGTCGTTGGCGGAGGTAATTATGTTTGACTTGAACAAACAGACAACTAGACGCACAAACATAGAGGTGGGCGGAGCTACGGAATGAAATACTCTTTGCTTAGAGAATTAAATGGAAGTAATTATCGAATCCCCTCGCATGGATACACAATTTGTCAGACAGGGTCACACGCAGCCTGCTTTGTAAACAATGAACGACATAGAGCGCCTCTGGTGGCTAGGCAACGAAACAACGGTTTATTTCGCTCGTGGATTGACTGATTGTCTGGTATCAACTGGCACTACCGTTGCTGTGGCCATTATATTAAATTAGGTTTTTTTTAACTGCGTAGTGGACATGGTTATTACTTGATTAAAAAGGCTTTTATTGGTCTTTAGATTAAAGATCTTAATGTGTAAATTGCAGTGTTCGGTATTGTAAGAAAAAAACAATCTTCACCATATAATAAAGAGCAAGTGTCTGGATATATATATATATACTATATATATATATATACATATATATATATATATATATATATATATACCCATATATATATATATATATATATATATATATATATTATATATATATATATATATATATATATATATCTTTCCGGTCACGCTCAGCGGCACTGCCAGGCTTATAGCCTAATTACCCTGGTGAGATGGGTTGTAGTTGGGAAAGGGGGCGGAGGTGGAAAAATTTGAATTGGTCTGTGTATGTGTGTGTGCATATCTAAATATTTAGAAGTAATTTTTGACGGGTTATATGATGTAAGAAAGATAAATCTTAACGTTAATATTATATTATATAAGAAAAGTTAATTTCCTACACCATTAGCTTCTTAAAGCATAACCGACAAAAACTAATTTTTTTATAATGAGACATTTACACCGACTTGCAGTGGTGCCTTTTTCGCTCGGAAAAGTTTCCTGCTATCTGATTGGTTAGAATTATCTTGCCCAACCAATCAGCTAGTAGGAAACTTTTCCAAGCTAAAGGGGCACCTCCGCGAGTCATTCTAACCAATCAGCTAGTAGGAAACTTTTCCGAGCTAAAGGGGCACCTCCGCGAGTCATTCTAACCAATCTGCTAGTAGGAAACTTTTCCGAGCTAAAGGGGTACCTCCGAGAGTCATTCTAACCAATCAGCTAGCAGGAAACTTTTCCGAGCTAAAGGGGCACCTCCGCAAGTCATTCTAACCAATCAGCTAGCAGGAAACTTTTCCGAGCTAAAGGGACACCTCCGCGAGTCATTCTAACCAATCAACGAGCAGGAAACTTTTCCGAGCTAAAGTGGCACCTCCGCGAGTCATTCTAACCAATCAGCTAGCAGAAAACTTTTCCGAGCTAAAGGGGCACCTCCGAGAGTCATTCTAACCAATCAGGTAGCAGGAAACTTTTCCGAGCTAAAGGGGCACCTCCGAGACTCATTCTAACCAATCAGGTAGCAGGAAACTTTTCCGAGCTAAAGGGGCACCTCCGAGAGTCATTCTAACCAATCAGGTAGCAGGAAACTTTTCCGAGCTAAAGTGGCACCTCCGCGAGTCATTCTAACCAATCAGCTAGTAGGAAACTTTTCCGAGCTAAAAGGGCACCTCCGCGAGTCATTCTAACCAATCAGGTAGCAGGAAACTTTTCCGAGCTAAAGTGGCACCTCCGCGAGTCATTCTAACCAATCAGCTAGCAGAAAACTTTTCCGAGCTAAAGGGGCACCTCCGCGAGTCATTCTAACCAATCAGCTTGCAGGAAACTTTTCCGACCTAAAGGGGCACCTCCGCGAGTCATTCTAACCAATCAGCTAGCAGGAAACTTTTCCGAGCTAAAGGGGCACCTCCGCCAGTCATTCTAACCAATCATCTAGCAGGAAACTTTTCCGAGCTAAAGGGGCACCTCCGCCAGTCATTCTAACCAATCGTCTAGCAGGAAACTTTTCCGAGCTAAAGGGGCACCTCCGCCAGTCATTCTAACCAATCATCTAGCAGGAAACTTTTCCGAGATAAAGGGGCACCTCCGCCAGTCATTCTAACCAATCATCTAGTAGGAAACTTTTCCGAGCTAAAAGGGCACCTCCGCCAGTCATTCTAACCAATCATCTAGTAGGAAACTTTTCCGAGCTAAAGGGGCACCCCTGCGAGTCAGTGCAAATGCGCCTTATTAAAAAATTGAGTACAGTACAGAAGAGAACATGAATCAGTGAAGACTGAAGAGTAGAGGAAAGGTCATCCGTATGAGTTGTGCTTATCGTTATCATGGAATAAGGCAGTATAGTACTCAGTTTAATAAGGCACTACATTACTCAGTCGTATCATTGGCATTTCACAAGGTCATCGCTAATTCACTTGGCTCTAAGAGAACTGTACCAACCGTGTGTCACACGATCGTACATAGTTCATTTTGTGCTTGTATCTTCGCTCTTCCCTTGCACTAAAAAGAACTTGAATAAACATGCCTGTTTTTCTCACCGGTAACGGTGTCGATTTTGAACATGAAATTTCTTGTTGCCTTGAGCTTTTGTATATAAAGGAGAGTGTTCTATAATAAATTCATCAGTTGCTTTCATCCTGTCTTTGAGTCACAACCTTCTCTCGGCCCGTCACAGAACATATAGCGTATCTATAAAGATACATGGTAGTTTTCTTTCGTTCGTGTCCTAGTGAACGTGAAGCTTTACATATAAAGGGGTAGTTCCATTTATAAAATTCCGTAAAAAGATGCTTAATGGTCACTTATGAATAGCAGAGACAAAGACTGCGATACTAAGCTAGAACCAGGGAGGACCAGGTAATGGCTGCTGATGACTGAGCAGGTAGACCTAAAGGCTCCCCAAAAATCCCAAATCCTTAGCTCACTAGGATGGTAGGGTTGCAGACACTACAAGAATCTATCAAGCTTGAGCGGGACACGGACCCTAGTCAGGGAAATTGCCGGACAGGGACGTTTCCAATAGGCCACCATATATATATATATATATATATATTATATATATATATATATATATAGGCCACCATATATATATGTATATATATAGGCCACCATATATATATATATATATATACATATATATATATATATATATATACATATATATGGTGTCCTATATATATATACTGTACATATATATATATATATATATGTGTGTGTGTGTGTGTGTGCGCGCGCGCGCGCCTGTGTAAATACACCCACAAGTATGTTTATAAGGAATTATTGTCCGCAATTAGACATAACGAATGAGCAATTACATGGTACAGTTGTCTTCATTAATTCCGGTACACTGGCGTCTCCTTACCTTCCCGTGAAGTGTGCCGAAATTAATGGAGCCAACTGTACCAAGCATGATGCTATAATTGCAAGTGTCCTTGATTAGAACAAGGTTTCGAATTCATAATCCGCTTATCTTTATCGATTACTTTATCATTTATATCAAATATTCAGTAGGCCATCCACTCCCAACTCCTAATTATTATTATTATTATTACTAGCCAAGCTACAACCCTAGTTGGAAAAGCAAGATGCTATAAGCCCAAGGGCTCCAATAGGGAAAAATAGCCCGGTGAGGAAAGGAAACAAGGAAATAAATAAATGATGAGAATAAATTAGCAATAAATCATTCTAAAAAAAGTAACAGCGTCAAAACAAATATGTCCTATATAAACTATTAACAACGCTTTAATATCTCTCTCTCTCTCTCTCTCTCTCTTTCTCTCTCTCTCTCTCTCTCTCTCTCTCTCTCTCTCTCTCTTTCAATAAACTTCTCTTAGAGGCGTGGGTTGACTGTGATCGCTCAGTGCTTCACCAATGGATGTAAAATCAATGGAAAAGGGGCTTTCTCACGCATAAAATCCTTTATCCAAACATCTAGACTTACGTGAGTCGATAGAACTTGAGAAGCAAGGTTACAGAAGGTAATTTCAGACGAAGAAGGTACTGCTAGCCACATTCTCTACTGCAAGAGCTCGTGTCTTGCTAGAAGCAAGGCATTCTTAAACGATTCATAGCCACATTCGAGTATGTGCGTTTATGTAAATATTATTCTTGGTAATAAGACATACTCTCAAGGGTATATTACGCAAAAGTAAAAGTAAATGATTTACATTGCTTTCAAGATTTATTTTTTCGTGTGGTGTACTTCTATATTTACCTTCTCTATCTTACCTTGAATGATATGTTAAGATGCAGACACGCTTTAATCTCTCTCTCTCTCTCTCTCTCTCTCTCTCTCTCTCTCTCTTTGTAAAAAAACGTTTGCAAAGGTGTTATCTCTTTCTGAGAAAATTTTTGCAAGGGTGGTGACTCTCTCTCTCTCTCTCTCTCTCTCTCTCTCTCTCTCTCTCTCTCTCCATTTGTAATTTAATATGCACTATGAGGAGTTCATTGCATGGCTGTTGCATATATGAGACGGAGAATGAATTATTCATTGGCATTATCTTCACGGCCTTCCATTCTTCAAGACGGATACGTCTCCTTCATTAAGGCTGGTTATTTTCTCGGTAATTATTATTGATAGTTAACAATAATCCTTGAAACATATATTTGGCTATCTATACTCAATTTATTTTAATGAGGCGCATTTGCACCGACTCACAGCGGCGCCCTTTCAGATCGGAAAAAGTTTCCTGCTACCTGATTGGTTAGAATTATCTTGTCCAACCAATCAGCGATCAGGAAACGTTTCCGAGCTAAAAGGGCACCGCTGCAAGTCGGTGTAAATCTGCCTCGCTAAAAAAATTGACTATAGCTTGTTGTAGCGTTGGGGTATTTTAGAATTTATCGTGAAGTTTATGAGAGTGAAGAATATAACCATACATGTGATATATTCGTGTATACATATCGTCTATCTATCTATAATCTCATATACCTATCTATTTATTTATAATCTCATATAACCTTCTATCTGTATATCTATAATCTCATCTATCTATCTATCTTAAATATCTATCTATTTATAATCTCATATACGTATCTATCTATCTATCTACTATCTATCTTTCTATCTATCTATATATATTTATGAATATATACTGTATATATATATATATATATATATATGTGTGTGTGTGTGTGTGTGTGCGTGTGTGTGCGTGTGTACCATATACAGTGGGTATGTGTATACGAATGTCAGGTTATGCTCGAATAACTGTTTACCTGGCATGTGTGTCTAACTTGTACCGATAATGTTGTATACATTCAGGAATACATATGAAAGAGATGAAATTTGCATCTATAGCTGTATTCAAAACTGAGAGAGAGAGAGAGAGAGAGAGAGAGAGAGAGAGAGAGAGATCCATTGTAAAAGTTCTTTTAGAGACAGATAGAGAGAGAAGAGAAAGAGAGCACCTCACTGGCAAAAGTTTTTCACAGAGAGAGAGAGAGAGAGAGAGAGAGAGAGAGAGAGAGAGACCTATTGTAAAGGTCTTTTCAGAGAGAGAGAGAGAGAGAGAGAGAGAGAGAGAGAGAGACCATTGTAAAAGTATTTTTAGTGAGAGATAGAGAGAGAGAAAGATAAAGAGAGCACCTCCTGGCAAAAGTTTTTCAGAGAGAGAGAAAGAGAGAGAGAAAGAGAGGGAGAGAGAGAGAGAGAGCCTATTGTAAAGGTTTTTTTCAGAGAGAGAGAGAGAGAGAGAGAGAGAGAGAGAGAGAGAGAGTACCTCCTGGCAAAAGCTTTTCAAGAGAGAGAGAGAGAGAGAGAGAGAGAGAGAGAGCACCTCCCTGGCAATTGCAAAAAAAGTTGTTCGTTTTGAATATACTTCATGAAGGATGTGTTCCTCATTCTTGGGTCAAAATGTTTGATTAAAATTTCAGTTGAATTGCTACCCTCTTCTTACGAGGCATACTTAACTTCTGTATTCCAAACTTTGATATGGATTGAGGAAGTTCGCTCAATTGACTACCTGGCATTATTTTGATTTTTTTTCCAAACAAATCTTTTTTACTTCTTTTTTTCACTTTGATGTTCCAGAGGGTATGCATATCATTATTACTATTAGTATTATAGATTTTTATTCTATAGAAATAATTTTTTTTAAATAAGTTGTGGCGTTATATAAGAGTTCCAAGTATTCTTTTTTTTTCTTGTTTTACTTTGATGTACCAGAGGTTATGCATGCCATCTTTTTGCTCTCATTATTATTATTATTATTACTATTAGTAGTAGTAGTAGTAGTAGTAGTAGTAGTAGTAGTAGTAGTAGTAGTAGTAGTAGTAGTAGTAGTATCGATTTTTATTCTATAGATATATTTTTTTTAGAATAAATCTGGGAGATATAAAGAGGTTCAAGTATTCTTTTATTTATTGTTTAACTTTGATGTACCAGAGGGTATGCATAACATTACGACTATTATTAGTATTATCAATTTTTATTCTAGAGAATTTTAGAATAAATCAAGTATTCTTTTATTTATATTTAAATTTTGTGCAGCAGAGGCTATGGATACTATTTTTACAATTATTAGTATTTTTATTATCGATTTCATTCTATAGAGATAATTTTTTAGAATAAATCAGGGAGATATATGAGTAAGAAGTAAAAATATTTTCGTTTTTTGACGAGAGCTTTGTTTAGAAATAATCATATTATTCCCCGATTGCATTTTTATATAAAATCAACTACAATAATGTCCAAGCAATGATTTCAATGTAAACTTTTGAAGGCTTCAAACTACAACTGGAGGGGTCCTCGAATACATTAATTTCGTTAAAAAAAAAAATGAGGTACTGGTAAGAAAATGTTCAGTATTTTAATACAATGAAACTCAATATCCTATCTCTACAAGATTGTTCGTTTTATCACATTTTAAGAGACTGTTTTATATATGTATATATACATATATATATATACATATATATACATATATATACATATATATATGTGTATATATATATGTATTGTATATATATGCATTTATATATGTATATATATATATATGTACTGTATATATATGCATTTATATATATGTGTATATATATATATACTGTATATATATATATATATATATATACATATATACATATACATAAATGCATATATATACAGTATATATATATATACATATATACATATATATAAATGCATATATATACAGTATATATATATAAATATATATATATATATATATATACATATATATAAAAGCATATATATACAGTATATATATATGCATATATATATATACAGTATATGTATTGAATATACTGTATATACACACATACACACACACACACACACACACACATATATATATATATATATATATATGTGTGTGTGTGTGTATGTGTATGTATGTGTGAACTGATGGACTATACATATACATCACTGACGCAAGTTCGCTATTTGATAATCAATACGGCTCTTGACACGTTCTCTACCCTTGTTTACTATGAAGAGTCATTAAATTCGTTGTCTAACTCCGTTTTAAGAAGGAGCTGCGATAATCAGCGAATATCAGAACAAACAATCATTAAAAAATATTTTTTAAAATTCACGTCCTTCAATTGACTTTTTATTATTATTATTATTATTATTATTATTATTATTATTATTTTTATTATTGTTATTATTATTATTATTATTATTATTATTATTATTATTAGAATTACTATTATAATAATAATAATAATTATTATTATTATTATTATTATTATTATTATTATTATTATTATTATTATTATTATTATTATTATTATTACTTGCTAACCTACAACCCTAGATGGAAAAGCCGGATGCTATAAGCCCAGGGGCTTCAGCAGGGAAAATAGCCCAGTGAGGATAGAAAACTAGGAAAAATAAACTATCTAAAGAACAGGAATATCATTAAAATAAATATCTCCTATATACAGTAAACTATAAAAACTTTAACAAAACAAGAGGAAGAGAAATTAGATAGAATAGTGTGCCCGAGTGTACCCTCAAGCAAGAATTTAATATATTATGATTTTGTTTAGAAGGTTTGTCCATCGTGAAAAAATGGAGATTCCAAAGACCAGTTCCGCCCTAAAACATTGACTTTCATAACTCAAGAGATTTTGATATATTTTGAGTTTGCCTAGGTTTTCCAACGCGAAAAAATAGAGATTTTAAAGACCACGTCTACCCTGAAAAATTGACTTTAATAACTTAGGATATTTCTATATATTTTGAGTTAGCTCAGAAGGTTTGTCCGTCGTGAAAAAAATAGAGATTTTAAAAACTACGTCTACCCAGATATATTGACTTTTATAAGTTAAGATATTTTAATACATTTTGAGTTTGCTTAGGTTTATCCAAGGTCTATATATACCAGGTCAGCCAACGCGCAGCTTAAGCGGTGAATCACCCATACTGTGACGTCAAGCTTCCCCGTCTCACACACGTGGGTAAATAAAACAAAGGACCGTTGCCTTAGTTAGCTACCTATAGAGGTAACGTAAATAATAGGAGACGCTGTGTCCATTATCATTTTATTCATTCATTCATTCCGTCACTAATAATGCCAAGTAACTGCAAAAGCAGAAACGTTTACCTCTTCAGAAAAAATTTGCGTTTTGTCATTTGATGAGATGAGTATTAAGAAAGAATGGAGCTACGACAAAGGGGCAGATGTCTTATACAAACCGCATGGAAATGTACAGGTGGCCATGTTGCGAGGTCTTATAGGCAAATGGAAACAGCCAATTTACTATCAGTTCGATCAAGGTGACATGCATAAAGTACTATTAGAAATAATATCAAAGGTAGAGGATGCAGGTTATGCCGTGGTAGCTGTTGTGCATGGCATGGGTTCTACAAATCTCCGTATGTGGAAACACCTTAACACTGACCCTCTTGAAAATAGGATATCTTTCAAAAATCCTAAGGCAGAAAGAGAAGTTTTTGTTTTCTCAGATGCTCCACATTTAATTAAATTACTTAGAAATAATTTTATTGACTGCAGTTTTTCCCTCAAGACTGGAGAGTGTATTTCAGATGAGGGCATACGGGAAATGCTTAATAAAACCAAAACAGAATATGGACTTGCATATAAGATTAATGAAATGCATTTAACTGTAACAGGTCAACAAAGACAGCGCGTTAAATTAGTAGTTCAATTACTGTCCAGGTCATGTGCCAACTCATTAAAATATTTAGGGGAAAAGGGACTGTTGGGGTGTCAAAACTGGAATCAAACATCTGATTTTATTCTTTTAATAAATGATTGGTTCGACATAATGAATTCTTCCTCCATGTATAGAGAGTTTGGTAAAAGCAATGCTTTTGGTATTGATGTAGAAAAACAAACAGGTACACTGCTCAAGGTAATCGAGGTA
>NC_090729.1:116974201-116976701 GCF_036898095.1 Palaemon carinicauda
GATATAACAAAGAAAAAATCGAGGTAAATATATATATATATATATATATATATATATATATATATATATATATATATATATATATATATATATATAAATAAATATATATATATATATATATATATATATATATATATATATATATATACACATGTATGTATATATATATATATATATATATATATATATATATATATATATATATATATATATATATATATATATATATATATATATATGTATATATATATATATATATATATATATATATATATATATATATATATATATATATATATACATAAGTATATACATACATATATATATATATATATATATATATATATATATATATATATATATTTATATATATACATACATGTATATATATATATATATATATATATATATATATATATATATATATATATATATATATACATATATATATATATGTATATATATATATATATATATATATATATATATATATATATATATATATATATATATATATTATCTATCTATCTATGTATCTATATATATATATATATATATATATATATATATATATATATATATATATATATATATATATATATATATATATACATATATAAGTAGAAATAGAATAGTCAATTCTGCTATCATCTTCTTTATTTGGAAGCTTTCGACATAACTTATGTCATTCTAAGCCTATATGCAATTATCATTATGTAATAATAATAAAATTAATAAAAATCATCCTAAGTACATAGTTAGGAAGATATACTTTCATGAACTGACCAACCAGCTCTAAAATCAGACCAATCAAGGAACAAAAAACCATTTAGAAGACTTATTACACATATAACTATATAACAATATAAAAGACTCAATAACTAATATACCTAGTCACCCTCAGGAGACGATAACCACCCACCCAGAGCAGCAAACCGCCGACCAGAAGGATCAATGGGTCACCGACAACAGAACAGGTAAGCCCTCATTCAAGCTGGGTTTTGTCTTAAAAAAGTATAAAGATTCTAAGATTCTCAGTTGCTGGACGCTACTATGTTTGTCTGTAATTTTGAAATTTTCCTCAGAAATGGCATAACCAGATTTAAATGCGATATCATAAATAGCTGAAATTGGTTTCTTATACTCTTAATAGGTGTGGTGGGTCGTATACGACCCGAGATTAAAAGAAAAAAAAAACAGTTTTTTTTGCCGTAATTTTCCGTCCATATTGGTTGCGAGTGAAATCGACCTGCTAGACATCAGTTCAGTATGCGCAGCAATCGGGTGAAGACGCATTTCATCCAAGCAATTTTCTTTGCGCTATTTCTGAGATACCCTCAGGTCGAGCTCGACCCATCAATACCTAATTAAGGTAAGTTGTACAATATCAAAGTTTTTTTATCATTATTAAATGTGCAGTAGTGTTTAGGCGTGTATGAAAAAGGATTGTTGTAAAGTGTTTGTGAATGTCTTCTACCCATATGATTTTATAAAATAGCTTATATATTTTCCTGTTTTTTAAGTTTGTAGCTTTATGATAACCTAATTATGATCACCATTTTATTTTCTTTTAATTGTAAAATAATCTGTAAACTTCATTCTAGCTACCATAATATTTTTTCTGCCAATTCTCGAACAATTATATAAGTAAATGACTCACTAATATTGACATATCTTTCTCCATTTCAGGTAGCAGATTTGACCTTACAAGGCGGTGTGGTTGGCGGCCATTTTGTGAGCATATCCGACAGGTAAGCTGGCATAGCTCTATTTATTCCTCTTTTTTTTTCTTTTTTAATTTCTGATATTATCATACATAAATACCATGTTCAGTAATGGATATAAGGATTTGTCTTGAAAAATTTCATAATATAACGCAGCAAAAAAAAAAAAAAAAAAAAAAAAAAAAAAAAAAAAAAAAAAAAAAAAAAAAAAAAAGATAAATAAAAGGAAAAAAGATAAATAAAAGGAAAAAAGAAAAATAAATGTCCCCTTATAAAACATTAAATAATATCCAAGTGCAGATTCTTTTACACATTTTGGTTGTACGATAATAATACAATATCCTATAAAAAATTCAGCCACTAACTATGTCATTTACCTACCCCCAAAAAATGTTGAGAAGAGGATAGATTTTTTAGCCAAAATCAACATACACTTTTTTCTCATTTCAGGAAACGTTCTCTTTTGGTTCCTCCCCCACCCCCTGGATCTCAGCAAATGATTCTCAGTTATCATAGAATAAATGCGTGGAATAATTTTAGTTTATTTACATACTTAGATTTTATGTGTATTGTTTTGTAAAGTAATTTTTTTTATTCTTATTTTTTGAATTTATTTGTAATAAATAAATATTCTAAACATCTTTTATTCAGGTTTTTCTCTTTTTTATTTTTGGAAGATTAGAATATTCTTTAGTTGTTTTTTCTTTTTATGTTAAAAGGTTGTGAATTGATTTGTAAATTAATTTTTTATGAATTTTTTTTTGGTCCTCCGGTTG
>NC_090729.1:116984201-117014201 GCF_036898095.1 Palaemon carinicauda
TCCACTACTGATTGCTACTACCACTACCCCCACCCACGCCAACATCTTCACTCCTTTCATAGCATCTCTGCTGTTTACCCGCACGTTCCTTTGCTCTGAGATTTCGGTATTTTGAGTGCTTTTCTGCGCAAGATGTCGGTTCAAGTTTCTGCATCCAAGTTGAATACTAAAAACTACGAGTTTTGAAGTTCTGGAAGTAGCAATTCCCCTGTTATTAACAATATTATTATTAATTTTCTTTGTGTTTGGTTCGGGAGTCGGAGTTGCCGCTCCCTGGCAGCCATGTTGGTTTCGCTACCTCCAAGAGCCTTGTTTCTTGACGTTTAAAGATTGGTCCCCCATACTAATTGTAATTCGTCTTGACCCTGTTCGCGCTTGCTCATTACCGTTTCACTTATGCGATGTTTTATATTCAAGTTTTATCATTATCGGAACAATTAATTTAGGTTATGGGCTTGCTTGGCTACCCTTCTAGGTCGTATCTGACCTCGAGGGTAACCTCCACTGATTATCTTAAGGATTTTTTTACTCTTATTCTCGTAAGTGTTTACCTTTCGTTTATAAGAGATAGCTCCTGTTATTTATTCGAGAGGAACTTCAGGTTGCAGTTTATTATTTTATGTTTTTTTCCATCCCAACCGGTATCCTACCCGATTGAGCATTCAAGTGTTGTTGTCCCCCCCGTCCAGGTCGGTAGCTACCCGAGTTTGGAGGGCTAGGCCTACGCTACTCATTCATGTTATTCATGTTACTCTCTTGCGTTCCTCTCTTATATCTTTAATTTTAGTTTATTTTGCATGCCACATAACCTAGTTATATATTTTATATTATGATCATTCTGTTTTTGTTTGTGTTATCTCGTGGATCTGTTTCTCGGAGGGTTGGTACACCTGCCCGGTTACAGACCCACGTGATCGCCTCGAGCCTCACTATCGGCTAGTTCCCGCTGGCTACCCACCTAGTTGGAGTATGCCTCCCTCATCCCCCTCCAGGGATACCTCATGACTTACTCTCTATAGAGATTAAGCGGAGAACAGCTGTTGGGTTCTTGGTCGAGTACATTCGCATACTACAGGTTGTCGTAACCGTGCTCTTCCCCGGCTGCTTCGATTGGCCATCGGGTGGCCGGGAAGCTTACGGGTTGCGTTTTAGGTATTCTTCAGATGTGATTTTCTTCGTTATGTTCATTATTGTTATGTTGAGTTAACCTACTGTTTCTGTAGGCTATCCTACGTTTAGCCGAAGTAATCACGGAAGAATCTCCTTTTGTTTTATATTTTTAGCTTTATAATGTTATAGTTGTATTTTGTTGTCGCTGTTCGTTTAAGGTACCCGGGGTTGGCAGGGGTCATTGAACCCCTCCCCCCATTCCTCCCCCCCCCCCCCTTTTTCGGACTCTCCTTCGCTAGGAGGTATGTTAGACCCTTTGGTTTTAACTCTGTTAGCTCCCCGGAGCCAACGGGAGGAATGTTATTTATCTACAATTTTTATCTTTATACATCCTCTGCTCTGACGGGATGGTACATCCTCCGATATGACAACATAATATCAATGAATGATCATAAATGGGTATAATTGGTATGATTAGTATCAATTAGTTTAATTTTAAATACATAAGTACGCTCCGGTCAGCTTTAAGATCCCGGAACCTCCGGTGGTCCCTTTGGGATACTCATGTATCATTTTTATTACAGGTGGTCCGTTGCCAGATGACGGCCTGTGCGGCTGTTCTTCAGCAGGCATGTGGGCATGAGGTCTGCCGGTCCCATGCCTCGTGTGCGGTGCAAGTCGATGACCTTCTGGTGTGGTACCCGGACAACTGTGAGGTTTGCTACGGGTTGGTCTCCACACTGACCTCTGATTCGGTAGGTTTTCCCGTCGACAAGTATCATAATTTATTATTCTGAATATAACCTGAAATAGAATTATTTCCTTTGTCGAAACTCCCACCTTTTAAATATAATCCGACCGGGTTTAAACTGATTATTTTTGTATACATATATACATTTTACACGACAGGATGACCGGGAATATTAGTAACGGAATATTCTCTTTCAGAGCCCTCAGACTGCCAAGTGTTCTGCCCCATCGACCCTCAAGATCTGGGTCGGCGGGTTCGCCGGGAACGTCAAAGCCAAGCAACCTTATGTTCTTTCGGAGGAGATGTGTAACCTCATCTATCCTAATGCTAAGATGTCGGTTGCGGCCCCAAAAGCAGTGGCGGACCCCATCATCGCCAGGATCGTGGAGTCTTTGCTCTTGCCGGAGGACCAGGAGGGGCTTGGGGAGACGGTGTTGGAAGACGTTGCGGCCATGAACCTGGATCTGGAGCCCATGGCTTTAGACGAGATGGAACAAGGTAGGGAGGTAAGTGAGGCAGGAGTTGCACGGTCTAATATTCCTGTTCTTAGCCCGTCTTCATCTTCTTCAATTTCTTCTTTCCTAGGGTTTACTGGGAAGCACGTGGCTGGGGTCAGGCCACTCCCAGTAGTCCCTAAAGTTAAACAGTTCAAAAAGACTTTACCTAAGACTCCTAGGTCTTCCAGGCTGCCCAAACCAGCCAAGTCTTTATCCACTAGGATATCCAAGGACTCAGCAGTAGCCTCTTCCTGCTCCCTTGGGTCGAGAGCGAAGAGCAGCTCGAAAGCCAAGAACCCGGAAGTATCCTTTGATCCGGCGGCCTTTTCGAGCCAGTTGATGGAGCAAATGGGCAGCTTAGTGCAGTCCCAAATCGGTTCCCTAGTTGGAACCTTCAATCAGAGACTACAAAACCAGGAGAACCTTATGGAGAATCTCCTGCGTTCCGGACTGCCCCATCAGCAGCAATATATCATCCCAGACGCCTCTAAACTTTCAGAATTCGTTAAGAGCAATCCCTGGCGAATAGCTTTACATGCCCCCTTTAAGGATGGTATGTTAACCATCGAGGGATGTGGCACTCGGCCGGTAGAGGATTTCGAATTCTACCCGCCGGGTCTTCAGTTCCCCTTCCACGGGTTTGCGTGCTTGACGGAAGAAGTGCTGTTAAGACTAGATAAAGTTCCAAAGAAGACTGTGATTTACCCCAAAGAGCAAGCACAGTCCGCCTGGGTCAGGACCTTAAATGAGTGGGAGTGTGTTAACAACATGTTAACACCTCATAAGAGCTCCTACACTATGTTCGTGGTAGAGGGGCAAACTCCAACGCCTTGCACCACGAAAATGATGGATCTTGCTTTAAAAGCCGTAAATGACGACAAACCGTTACCACAATTACGTGAAACGGATCTAACTTCTCTCCTCTTTCCGGGGGATCACGATTGCTGGACTGACGCCCCAGCCACGTTTACGGCAGGAAAGTTGAACGCTGATTGTGCGTCTATGCAATTCAGCGAGCGACTACCCAGACTCCCAGATTCCCTGATAAGGCTCGAGTTCGATGCCCGCATGAGGCTGAGTAGGTCCACTAACTCAGCCACAATGGCGGAAATGTCTTCCATGGTTTACAAAGAGAAACCACTTTTCAAGATACTGACGAAGTCGTTGCTTCAGACCCTGCTTTCGGACGCATACAATTTCATTTTAGCCAGACGTAGGTGCCGGAAACACATCTTGTCCGAAGCCTCTATCAGGCATGAGCCTAACAAGCTCATCAAAGCCCCAATCTGGGGTCCTGATTTTTTCCCTGAGGACATGGTAAATAATGTCCTTAGTGAGGCTGCGAGAGTTAACCAGAGCCTCAAGGTTCGGTGGGGACTGATCCCCAAACGTAAGTTTGAACCATCCAGCAGTCAAACTAGAGGCAGGAAGCGACCAAGTACTTTTCAGTCGTTTTAGAGTCAGCAAACCCAACAAGTGGTCCAGACGATCCCGGTACCACAAGGGAGTCGACCTGCCACTTCGAAGGCACAACCCCAACAGCAATACGTGTTGGTCCCTCAATCTCAAGTAGGATCTACCTCCTTTGCAACTTCCCCAGCCTTTAACCCTACCTTTGAGACACAAGGCGTGTTCCAGGGTTACAGTAAACATGCCAGAGGCAGTAGGGCGAGAGGGACCTTTCGCAACAGAGACAGTGGAAGAGTCTACTCTAGAGGCAGGGGATTCCATGGATCCCGGGGAGGTAAATCCACTGCAAACTATTGAGGATCATCAGGTAGGGGGAAGGTTGTACCTCTTTTGGAACCGTTGGACGTTCAACAATTGGGCTTTCAGCATAATTTCCAAAGGTCTGGGGTGGAGTTGGATAGAAGGGCCCCCTCCACCAACCAGTTTTCATCAACATCCAATGGAAGAATTAGTACTGTATACAAAAGATCTTCTATAAAAGAATGCAATAAGAGAGGTAAAGCATTTGAAATTTCAAGGTCGCTTGTTCAGCATGCCAAAGAAAGACTCAGACAAGCGAAGGGTAATCTTAGACCTGTCTCATCTGAATTCTTACATTCATTGTGACAAGTTCCGTATGCTAACCATCTCTCAGGTGCAGACCTTACTTCCCCGTGGGGCCGTCACCACCTCTATAGATCGTACAGACACTAACTATCACGTTCTGATAGCAAGACATTTTCGTCCGTTTCTAGGTTTCAAGTTAGGCAACCAAGCCTACGCATTCAAAGTAATGCCATTCGGACTCAACATAGCACCCAGGATATTCACCAAACTGGCAGAAACAGTGATCCAAGAATTACGAACCCAAGGAATACAAATAGTAGCTTACCTCGACGACTGGCTCATTTGGGCAAACAATGTCGAAAATTGCTTCACGGCAACAAACAAAGTAATGAAATTCCTACAACAGTTGGGATTTCAGATCAACTTTGAGAAATCCTGTCTAGTCCCGGAGACGAAGTTTCAGTGGCTAGGGTTGCAATGGGATCTGAACACACACACTTTGTGTATCCCAGTAAGCAAGCGGAAAGAAATAGCGAGGAATATAAAAAGTTTTCTCAAGGACAAATTGACGTTCAGGAGAAATCAAGAGAGGATCCTGGGTGCCCTCCAGTTTGCCTCAGTAACAGATGTATTACTGAAGGCCAGACTGAAAGATATAAATCGAGTATGGTGTTCCAAAGCAAACAAGAAATATCGAGACAAAATAGCTCAAATCCCACCAATTCTGAGGAAAAGACTTCAGCCATGGGCAAAAGTAAAAAAATCTAGCAAAATCCATTCCTTTAAAATTTCCACCTCCAAAATTGGTCATTCACACAGACGCCTCTCTAACCGGCTGGGGAGGGTACTCCCAGTACAAGAAAGTCCATGGACTATGGTCGATATAATTTCGCCAACTTCATATCAATGTCTTAGAGGCCATGGCAGTATTCTTGACTCTAAAGAAGCTTGCTCCAGCCAAGAAACAACATATCAGATTGGTGCTAGACAGCGAAGTTATAGTCCACTGCATAAACAGAGGAGGTTCCAAGTCAGGTCACATAAACCATGTCATGATAGCAATATTTTCCATGGCAGCAATGAACCGTTGGCATCCGTCACCGGTTCATCTAGCGGGAATACGGAATGTAGTGGCAGATGCACTTTCGAGGACAACTCCGCTGGAATCGGAGTGGTCACTGAACCTAAAATCATTTAAATTGATTTTATCTCAGGTTCCAGGTCTCCAAGTAGACCTGTTTGCAACAGAGTCCAACCACAAACTAAAGGACTATGTAGCCCCCAACCTGGACCCTCGGGTTTATGCCACGGGCGCGATGTCATTGGACTGGAATGCTTAGGAGAGAATTTACCTATCCCACCAATAAATATGTTAATGAAGGTACTTTCAGAACTTTCAGAGGCCAAGTGGCTCTAGGAACCCCCAACTGGCTCAAGAGCAACTGGTTTCTCCTACTGGTGGAACTGCCTCTCCATCCTCAACAGATTCCCAATCCAATACTGACACAAGTAGTACAAACTCACAGTGTGTTAGCTTCCTCAAAAATTCAGAGTGCCCTAACTTTATGGACTTTATGAAATTTGCAGCTCAAAGAGATGCAGATATTGATCCTCAGAATACCTTATTTTTAGAATCAAATAAGAGAGAATCCACCCTTCGGCAGTATGATTCAGCTGTAAAGAAACTTGCCAAGTTTTTAAGGGACTCAAAGGCTGAGATGATGACTATGAATCTGACAGTAACCTTTTTTAGAACTCTATTTGAATCAGGCCTAGCAGCTAATACTATTACTACAATTAAATCAGCCTTGAAGAAGATTTTTCAAATTGGATTTAATATTAACCTTACAGATTCATACTTCTCATCCATCCCGAGAGCCTGTGCCAGATTGAAACCATCAACTCGCCCTAGCTCAGTTTCCTGGTTTCTGAATGATGTACTTAAATTGGCCTCTGACACTCTTAACGAGTCTTGTAATTATATCCCATTATTAAGGAAAACCTTGTTCTTATTGAGCCTGGCTTCTGGCGCCAGAATATCAGAACTTTCAGCCTTGTCTACAGATCCAGGTCATATTGAATTTCTCTCGTCAGGAGAAATATTAATTTCTCCAGACAAAAGATTCTTAGCAAAAAATGAGGACCCTCAGAACAGATGGTCCCCCTGGAAGATTGTTCCGCTTCCTCAGGACCCATCTCTATGTCCAGTAAACATTCTGAAAGCATATTTGAATAGAACTTCCAATAAATCCTCAGGGCCATTATTTATTAGAGAGAATGGAGGAACCATTACCCTGAAAGGGATCAGACAGCAGATTCTGTATTTCATTAAACAAGCTAACCCAGAATCATTCCCTCATGTTCACGATATACGAGTAGTAGCTACATCTATTAATTACTTTCACCATATGAACTTCGATGAACTCAAAAAATATACAGGCTGGAAGTCCCCAGCAGTTTTTAAACGCCACTATTTAAAACCTTTGGAAGCCCTTAAATTTGCAACAGTGGCACCAGGGAATGTGGTCCCTCCTGAAAATCACGATTCAGAATCTTAAGGTCTTATTCTATCTTTTCTCTTTCCCTTTACCTGCCTAACTTATTGTCCCTTCTGTAGTTTTGTTTTGTTGTTTTTTGCCTGAGCTACACCCTTGTATTATCAGATTGTAAATAGTCATTTAATCTTATGGCACTTATTTAGGCATCGTATTGCTCTCCCCTCTTTTATTCCATAGATTGGAGTGATTTGTTGTAATTACCTGGTTTATCTTCTACCCTTTATGATACGGAATTGTTAAACTACTTATTTTGAAATGATTTTATTTTTTACATATATATTTACAATTTGCTTTAATTATGTTCTTTAGACTTTAGACTTTAATTTATTTTCCTTCTCAGGTGTTGGTTTCCAAGATTTGGGACCATTTCTCTTGTACTATTTCACGGAGCGGCACAGGTTAAGCCTAGAAAAGGGATTTTGACGAAGGAAAAATCTATTTCTGGGCAAGGGACCTGCGCCGCCCAGTGAACTCACCCTCTGCTTTCCCTCCCAGAATTATCCCAAACTTGGGTGCTATGAGGAGTGAAGATGTTGGCGTGGGTGGAGGTAGTGGTAGTAGCAATCAGTAGTGGATGTAGAACGGCACCTCGTAGTAACGGGGATATTTGAAGAGGCACGAGACCTCTGATAGTGGATTACACGCCCCAGTTATATACCGACACCTATTATAGGTGAGCGAGCTGGGTTCATCCCTGGCATTCCTATGCAGCTTTTTTCTCTGGTAATATATAGCAGTTATATACCTTAGAAATGATGCTAAAGGAGCATTTCACTGGACGGCACAGGTCCCCCGCCCAGAAATAGATTTTTCCTTCGTCAAAATCCCTTTATTGGATGATTAATTTAAAGGGAGCTGTGTTGATGTTAGTGAATTTATTCTATAAAATTTTTGTAACCTGCCCTCTGAGTTTGGGTTAAACAGTGAAGTGTATTTTTTTTCTTAACCGTTCGGTAATTTTGTGTAAGCCAAAGGACGTAAAAGTAAAAGTTAAGTATATGTAAGTGCAAATTTGATTTATTTTCCGTAGTGTTAAACTGTCAACTTTTCTATAAAATAATTTCTAGTGATACAAGTGATTGTATAATTTTTGTAAAGTGTCTGTCATTTTGAATGTCTAAGGTTTAGTTTTGATTCAAATTTCAAGGGATTTATTTTTATAATTAATTCTTTTGAATTGTGGTTTTTTTTCATAAAATATATTTATTTTCGTAAAAGTGTGTATTATTTCGATCAGAAATAGTCTAGTACTTTGTTTGCATTCCCTGACTAAAAACCAAAGGAGGAGGTTAGTTTTAGATTAGTTCATGAAAAGTATTTGCTCAGTTTTCTTTGGAGTATAAAGTAAAAAGACCTTAGGATATTCAGGGTTCATGTATAATGCTGTCTGGGAGTTGCGTAATATTCTCAGAGCTCAGCGTAATTTCCAAAAACAATATTGACTGTCCGAGCCATATAAATTAACATCCAAAGTAGAGTTCATCGCTGTACGATTCCGTAATGATCCTGGTTTAATATGGATGGCTGATATACTAACATTTAGCATTTCCAGCGATTTCCTCTTAACCATTAAAATTCTGATAAGATGAACAATATTCCTTCAAGTAATAATATTCTGACAACCTCTTGTAATTTAAGGGTTAATATCTATAGCTGTTACTGGAACATATTAGAAAATACTAGCGTTCATAATTATCTTTTCACACTTTAAAAAGACAATATTGTTTTTTCAAGGTCGAGAGAGAGAGAGAGAGAGAGAGAGAGAGAGAGAGAGAGAGAGAGAGAGAGAGAGAGAGAGAGAGAGAGAGAGAGAGAGAATAAAGCAAAAAGGTATTAAGTATTACTGTACAGGAAATTCTTGCTTACATACTACAAGATTGATGAAAATAAAGAGGTTTGAAGGTAAAGTGGTATTCAAAGATATCAAATCCTCCCCACTAAATCGACGTGGATGCAATTTTCTACGTTTTGAGAATAAGGGGTAATTTTCTTTAGGTATAATAACATATTTTATAAATGAATTGCAGAGTTTTTTTTTAGCTTACGTGAACAAATGGAATTTAGGCCTCTATAGCACTTTAATATCTTCATAAATCGAGTGAGAAAAAAAAAAAAAAAAAAAAAAAAAAAAAAAAAAAAAAAAAAAAAAAAAAAAAAAAAAACAGTGGAAAGTACAGTAAGTAGATAAGGAATGTGTAATTGAGTTTTACATCAAATAGGGAAGGTACTTTGCTTACATATGATATTGTGTACATCAGAGACAGTTAAGACGAACTACATAAAGTAAAGAGTTTGTTAGAGCTTAAGAGATTTTTGGCATAAATATAAGCAAGGCTAAGGCAATGATATGTAACTAAAAACGAAGAAGATGGATGAATGAGACATTGTTTCGATGAAGAATGTATGATTTTTTTTTTTTTTAATTTGAATCAGTATTCTAATATGGATAATAACCGAAGAATGTGGAAAAGCAGGATGAAGTACGATGACCGTAATAGATTGGACAGAGACATGTATAGTCCAGTAGTATTAGGGGTCAATCTGGTAGAAATTGATAACAAGCTGAATTTTTCAGGATTGATGCCCAAGACCATCCTAAACTACATATTAAAAGTCCCGAAGAATCCAGCTTTTGCTTGCTTCAAAATTTAAGATGGCGGCAAAGATGGCGTCATAATATAGTTTCACCCATATGACCATGTCTAGAGCACCTACATTTACTACCGTGGTGACTATACATACGTTTTGGAGGCCAGGGAATCCGGTTCTGCCATTTACAGTGTTTTCAGAATAGTTCCTGGTAGCCATCTTGGATTTTCAAGATGTCATAATATAGTTTTACGCATATGCCCTTTTCCAAGGCACCTAGAATCATTATGTTTGTGTCTATATATAAGTTTTTGAGGCCAAAGAATCCGTTTCTACCATTTACAGTGTTTTCAGTATGGTGGCTGGTAGCCATCTTGGATTTTCAAGCTCACAACCGTGTAAAATTATATATTAATAAATAACAAGATTTTATCAAATAGCTACAAATATTCACCATATATATTTCTGGTATGTAAGATAATACAATCATATGTTCTTAATCATAAGGTGATGAGCTAGTTTTAGTATAACCATAGTAATACCCTTCAAATAAAACTTTTCTTATAGTACGATTGAACTGACTTTCACAAGATTTTTTTTTTAAATAAAACATTGTTGAAGGATATTTTTCCCCATTACATATGTACAATAAAAAATAAATAAATAAATAAATAAATCCTATTATTATGCAAATATTAGACAAAATCTTTCTATATCATATCAATTTTATACATCATTTTCTTCAGGTATTGCTGGAAAATATTCATCAATGGTTGGTTTAGTGTTTTTACAAGTATTATCCCTACATTTTAAACACATTGAACTGCAGAAGAGGTTTAATTTTTTTTTGCAACTTCAATGGTTATTTTTTACATCCATTTTATCTACATCTGCATGATACAACGTGTAACAATTATCTGGTGCAAATGCATCATCTATCTTTATGGGGATAAGTATTCCATTTACTTCCCGCCATCCCCATTCTAAGGGTAACAGGGTGTTGCCTGATGACTGCTGTTCTATGTGGTATGTCCTGTACGATTCATGTTTGGCTGCAGCACTTGTTATTGGTAATGTGGCTAACTGAAATGCAGAGGCTATGGAAGTACGGGAATTTAACTTTTATAAGCAGTGTATCGATATGAATTTAATGAATCATGACTACTTGCTCCATATAGTCCTCGAGGGAACCTTTCTACTGCCTTTTCTACTTCCTCATGTGTGCTGGTAGGTTGACAGAAAGTGTCTATCACTTTTAAATCATGTTTTTTTTTTTTTTTTTTTTTTTTTTTTTTTTCTGGATCCTATTAAATGCTTTACCTTTACCCTGCCTATAAAGTGCCGAAACTGTGTAGCCCATTTTGACTGCATGAAGGAATAAAAGGTGTTCAGCTTTCTGCCCCGCAACATTCTGATTTTCCTGGATACTGTAAAATTTTGTGGGACTATTGTTGCATAAAATGTCTCCATATACTCAAGTAGCTCAGAGACTGTGTATTGACATTCATCACTCTCATTGACATATTCACAAAGCTTCCTGAATGCTTCAACCTGAGTTCTGTTAATCGGTCTTCCAATACTTTCTCTCGCTACTGTTCTGCGCTTGAATAAAAATTGAACACAGCTACGGGGTATTTTGCTTCAGCAGCCACAAAGTCAAAATCTTGTCGGATATGAAGAGCAAAAGTACTACCACATTCCTCTTGCCTTTCATCTGCATGTCTTAATATTGTGTCCTAAAACTCAATTGTTTCTACATTAATAAAGGATTTTCTACTTTTCAACGCACACATAGTATCAAATTTTATACTTTATGAAGAGCAAAAGTACTACCACATTCCTCTTGCCTTTCCTCTGCATGTCTTAATATTGTGTCCAAAAACTCAATTGTTTCTACATTAATAAAGGATTTTCTACTTTTCAACGCACACATAGTATCAAATTTTATACTTTCTGAGCAAAATATACAGTCTTACTTAATGTCAAATGTACCATGGGCAGATCAAAGACTAGGATTTTCATCATCATGGGTTAGACGCTATTTTTGTATTTCCTCGTGTATATTTTCTGCGGCAGCTGATATGCACTTTTAAAAGGAAATTGTTTTGTAAAGCCTCTTCCAGCTCATCTTTTCTCTTACAACTTGCGGCTACAAGTGTTTTACGTCCTTTTTCACCCAGTACGGCCACTTCAGTTGTACCCAGCTATTCATTACATAATATGCATACATCTATGATCTAAAAAGAAAAGCACAAATTTTGTAAAAGGATGAAAATCAATATCCTTTCTTGAGTACATAATAAGATAGCTTGTTACATAAAAAATTAAAGCTTATGAGAAACTAATACCTGATTATTTATATGCAATTACACATGGTAGGAAGCTTGAAAATCCAAGATGGTTACCAGCCACTATTCTCACAACACTGTTTTTGACAGAAAAGGATTCCTCGGCCTCCAAAACATATGTATAGGCAACAAGATAGTGCTTCTAGATGCTTTAGACACAGTCACATGCGTAAAACTATATTATAACCCCATCTTCGTCGCCATCTTGAATTTTGAAGAGAGCACAAAGCAGATTCGTCGGAACTTTTAACATATTTTTTTAGGATGATCTAGGCCATCATTCCTGAAAAATCCAGCTTTTAAACAATTTCTTCCCGGTTTGGTCCTATTTAAGGATAATACTACTGGACTAGTAGGGATATACGAGCTGATCTTATATTTAGGGAGAATAAATGCGTGTTCAATAAAGTGATATACAAAAGTGACATATTGGAAAGTAAGGTAAAAGTATTTTCAGATGGTTTGGTTCTAAAGAAAGATTGGATGGCAGTTGGTTGGTGACGTGAGTGCATGATTAAGAGGATAGATAAGCATTAGTAGATTTTAATAACATTTGTGCAAGACCTTTTGGAAAGAAACAGTAAAATAAGGTTGAATTACGAAATGTGTTGAGGGAAGGTATTAGGGTGTGGGGACTTCGATACACTACTGAGCTTTTACTGCACAGATAAAGGATGAATGTAGCAAAGAACTTGTTTTATTCCGCTCTGAAGTCGCCTCTAGTTAAAGGAAATGACTTCACAGAGTTAATTTAAGAGGAATATATTTTACGCCAAGCAAGGGTTTGCTCGTGAAAATCAGGAAGCGATGGAGGTGCATAACCCATTACAGGGTAATTGATGGTAATAACCTCCTTAAGGGAAATGGAGTATATTTTCCCTTCAACGCTAAACTTTCTGACCGATAGCGAACGTAAAAATGGGTTCGGCATCACTCGGGAATTTCTTCTCTCCTTTTATTTATATGGAGAACCAGTAAAGACAGGAAATGGGTGATTATTATTAATGCCCAACTAATATTTTTTTTAATAGTAAAATGGATAATGTATTATAATGTAATGATTCACGTCTTAATGAGAATCAAGTGATAAAACCCTGAACGTATATTTAAAGAAGAAAGACATGAGGGAGGTATTTTAAGGCTATTGACGTAGAATGAGCTGGAGCCAAATCTATAACAGAGAGATGAGAGAATATGGAAGAAAATATGTGACGTCTAAATACTGAGATAAATATGAATACACACACACAAACAGAGACAAAATCGGATTCAACCCTTCCCACCCATCCTTATTTTATAACTACAACCCAACAGTTGGTCAATTGGTGGGAGAGTGGGGTTTTCAAGTGTATTTGTTGGGTTACCCCATCACACCATATTATGAATATAATATATTTTCATAACAAATGACGTAGGTGTGATTCTTCTGTAGTTACTGCAATCAATCATATTTCCTATTTTTACGTTTTTACCATCACTCGTAGCTACCAGTCATCAGGTTTTCCCTCTTCACGCCACATTCTAAAAATAATCTTGTAAGTATTCTGTGAGTCATTTCATTTTCGGCCAATATCATCTCAGTAGCTATTCCATCGTACATCCAGGCTTTTCCTCTTTTTAGTTTGTTAACGATAGCTTCGACTTCAAACATTGATTTCAATCATAGGCACATTGAGGTCTTCATCAGCTTCAGTTATATCAATCAAAATATTCCCTTCATATCTCCTATTCATAACCTTATTAAAGTGTTCCATCTAACGTTGTTTTTGTTCATTTTATGTTGTTATACATATCCATTTCTCTTTTTGATAGGTATGTTCTTTTTCTTCTTTGCTCTTGTAGAGATTTCATTAATAATTCGATGAGCAATTCTTACAACATAGCCACTCCCTAGATTCATAGCTTTGTTGGCCTCAAGTACTTTCCTGTCAGAATATTATTTCCAGTCATTCCTGGCTTTTCTGTTGACTTCACTATCAAAACCGTAATACTTAGAAGGCTCTAATTTGTAATTATTATTACTTCCTCGAAGACTGTTAACAATCAATTTTTGTCTGTGTCCTTTTTATAGTATTGCAAGTATCATTTGATATCCATTGTAATGATGTTTATATTTAAATTACGTTTGAGTCCAAATTTGTGCTTCGTTTGTTAGCACTTGCCGTGTCTAGCACTAGCGAGGAAATAGCCTAACAGGTAATGTTAAGGTGACTTCAAATACAGAGTGTATTTTTGTGGTTTGTCGCAGCTTGGTGTTCAAAAGGTACAGACCGGTTTTTGGAGAAACTTTATTTTTATCTGCCAAATACTGTACAATGTAGTGATGAATTACGGAGTTCTTATGGCGGCACTTTGGTATGTATTGTTTCAATAGAAGTTATGCAAATTAAGTTTTGTATTTACTAGGGATCTGTGTATTTGTTTTAGTTTTAGTGTGACTAGAGTAATCGTGTTGGGTATTAGATTGTGTTAATGTTTAATCCATGAGTGACATAGCCTTCCATATCAGTGTAAAGTACCGTGTGTAAGTGCTACTTCGAAATTTCCTGTGTGTTTTTATGTTAATGTGTTTGTAAGAGATCTCTGTTTTGTAGTTAATTTTTATTTATTTATTTTTTGTTTTTGCATTTTTACCGATTTTACGACCTGATTTATTGATTAGTACAATAAACCAAGTTAACGAAAATGTCGGAGACTTATTTACTCTCCATAAATATGTCTGTGTAGCCTTGAACTTTATGTCATGCACAGTATAACGAAGCCACTTTGTGTCGAGAACTTCAAAAGGAATCCTTTACAATAGGAAGCTCAAAAAAAATAAATAAATAAATAAATAAATAAAATAAAGAAAGGAAGGAACTGCACATTTATTGGTATCTTATTCGGATAATGAGCTTTAAAGTTGTTTTTGCGTACTAGTAACTGTAATAATATTGCAGGTTAGCTACAGGTTGAAGTTTTACCGATTTTATGGCCGGATTTATGGATTAGTACAATAAACGGTGTTAACGAAAATGCATAAGGTGTATTTTCTCTCCATACAGCCGTCTGATGCCTAGCCTTGAACCTTATGTCCGTCACAGTAAAACTAAACTGAACATCAAAATAAAAGTTCTTAAATTATAAAAGTGACAGCTTACCTTTTCTGCCGATACGTCAGGAATCTACAATGAGCATAGTCTGTAAATAGCCATAAAAAAATAAGCATACAGTCTACCTTGAATCCTGAAATTTGTTTGTTCTGTAGTGAAGCCACTATCTAGATTTGTGTCCTAAGCTCAGAGAAAAGGTCTATGAGGAAAAAAGTAAGTTTGTGTTCGGGAAGAAACTTTGTTATGGGTTCTTATGTCGAGGTCATGTGACTAAGGATTATCAATGCAAATTATATTGTCGAGACTGTAAGAAAAAACATACAACTGTATTCCATAAGAGTAAGGAGACAACCTTCCTATTCTAAGAAAAATAATGATTTGTGTGTGGATGTACCAGTCTTCTAGAAGTTTTTGAGTTGTTTACATGGACGACAGTTTAGTTCAATGATTGTTCTTGTGTGGTTAGCTTGTGAGTCAGACCATAATCGTGAAGTTTTGATCTATTGTTTGTTGGATAGTCAAAGTGACTCTGTGTTTGTTTTAGAGAAAACTACTCAACAGTTGACTGTTAGTGTCCCTAGGTAAAATTTGTAGTTGAGTACAACGTTGGCTGAGGATAAACTGGTTGAGAGTTCAAAGATCGGTGGTTTATGTGTCAGAAGTTTCGATGGTAACAGTTGTTTGAATCTACCAACAGCATAGACTCGTAAGATTATACCAGCTAATCGCAGTCATATACCTTCACCAGATATGGTTCATGATTGGCCACATATTCATTGTATTAGAGAAAAACTGGTACCGGTTAGAACTGATTGCGACATAAGATTGCTCATTGGGTATATTTGTGCAAAGGCTTTAGTTCCTTTAGAGGTTATTCCACCATCAGGCGATGGTCCTTATGCAGAGCGAAGTATTTTAGGTTGGACTATTGTTGGAAGCATTTCTAATGAATTTAAATCGGATGATAGTGATGTGGGAGCATCTCATGTTGTTTTGGTATCTGAGAATCATGATCCTTTGCCAGTGCCTATGGTTCAGTATACTTTTAGCTGAAATATGGAAGAAGTTTCTCCTTCTGATGTAGTCAAGATACTTGGAAAAGACTTCACCGAATTGGAAACTGATACTGTAAAACTGTCTACTGAAGATCGTCAATTCTTACAAATTTCAAAGGATAACATGTCTCTGTCTGAATCTAATGAAGAATTTATCTCAGGTCTTGTGCCGTTTTCGCAAAGAGCCTATTGTAATAATTTCCTGTGAAAATGAGAAAAGGTTTTATCAGTTTAAAGTCATGCAAAAGCATAGAGATTATGTTAGGTTTTTGTGGTATGACACAGGAGATTTTTTTAGTGAACCAAAACATTTCAGAATAACTGTTCATTTGTTTAGTGCAGTGTCATGACCAGGTTGTGCGAATTTTGGCATGAAGAAGGCGGCAGACGTTGATGAGCCTGATTTTTGTAAAAGAGCTGACGAGTTTGTTTGTAAAGATTTCTATGTCGATGATGGTCTTACTTCAGTTTCTACACCCAAAGATGCTGTTGAACTTGTGAGAAATACACAGAGACTTTGCGCTCATCGTGGGATAAGGTTACATAAGTTTTGTTCAAACTCAACAGAGGTTTTGCAGTCGATACTAATAAAAGATCGTTGTCAATCTTTCAAAATTCTTCATTTTAACTAGTCTGACAATTTAGTAGAGCGTACTTCGTGTGTTGAGTGGTCAGTGCTTTTGAAAGAACAACCTTTGTCCAGGAGAGGTATCCTGTCAACCATCAGTTCAGTGTTTGATCCGCTAGGGTTTGTGTCGCTCTTCATTCTTCCGGGCAAGCATATTTTGCAGTAATTATGTTGTGAAAATAATAATTGGGACTCCTCTGTCCAATCCAATTGAATAAAAATCGCTTGTGGAAGAGAGAAATTTTGCATTTACATGATGTGAAGATAAGTCGATGTATAAAGCCTCGTGACTTTTCGGAAGTTGTTTCCGTGGAGTTTCATCCCTTTTATTACGCTTCAACACTTGGGTATGATTACTGTTTGTATGTGCGCTTGTTTGGTATTCTTGGAAGGGTACATGTCTCGTTAGTTTTTTCTAAATATAGAGTTGCTCATTTGGAACAACTATACTCAGCTTCTAGCTTTTGCTCAGAGAGTTTATGCCTCAACTGAAAAGGAGTACAATTTAACCATTAAAGAAACACTTTCTGGTACAACTCAGGAACATAAATGGTGGTCTACCCTTAAATCTGCACTCTTTGGTGTAGATGCTACAGTTCCCCCTTTACTTAAACCAGATGGCTCAGTCACTCACTGTCCAAAGGAAAAGGCAACCCTTTTGGCTGATGTTTTTGACAGTAAACAGAGTAATGAAAAACTTGAACTTCCTCATTCTTGTTTTCCTGAGGCTAAACTAACTAGTTCAGCTTTTCGATCTCGTGAGATTAAAGCTCTGTTGGTGGACCTTGATGCTTATGGAGGTGTAGACCCAAATGGTATTTTTCCTTTGTTTTTTATAAAGACAGCAGATTTCTTAGCTCCAAAGTTATCTGTTATTTTGCGCAAGTTAGCAAGAAGAGGAGCTTTTAGCACTAGTTGGATAATTGGTAATGTTACTCCTCTATGTAAATGTGTTTGTGGTAGCTCAAGTCCCACTGATTACCGCCCAATTTCCATAACTCCCATATTATCTAAAATTTTTGAACGTCTTCTGGCAAATAGTCTTAATAGGTTTGCTGAAGGTAATCATCTATTCCCTAGTATGCAATTTGGTTTTCGTAAAGGCCTTGGAGCATGTGATGCCCTTCTTACAATCTCCAATACTGTACAGAAATCCCTTGATTGTGGTCGGGAAGTTCGTATGATTGGCCTTGATTTTAGTGCTGCCTTTGACCGTGTTAATCATGAGGCCCTTGTTTTCAAACTGAAACAGTTGGGAGTGGGTGGGTCATTTCTTAGCATTATTATTGATTTTTTAATTAATAGATCTCAAAGAGTTGTTGTTGATGGGCACCATAGTGATTATAGGAATGAGATATCCGGTGTTCCACAGGGTAGTGTTCTTGGCCCATTACTTTTCATACTATATACACATTACATGTGGTTTGGCTTAGAAAACAAGCTTGTTGCATATGCAGATGATGCTACTCTCTTTGCATCAATTCCATCCCCTGAATGTAGACCTGGGGTTGGCGAATCCCTTAATAGAGATTTAGCTAGAATTAGTGCATGGTGCAAATTATGGGGTATGAAGTTGAATCCTAACAAAACTCAAAGTATGATTGTAAGTAGGTCAAGGACGGTGGCTCCTCAACATCCGGATCTCAGTATTGATAATGTTTCTTTAAATTTGTATGACTCTTTCAAAATTTTAGGTGAGATTCTCGACAGAAAATTCACTTTTGAGAAACATATAAGGTCTGTGTCTTCTTCAATTGCACAAAAAATAGGCTTATTGAGAAAGTCTTTCAAGGTTTTCGGTGATCAATCTATTCTGAAGAAGTGTTTTAATTCTTTCATTCTACCTTGTTTTGAGTATTGTCTTCCTGTCTGGTCTTCAGCTGCTGATTCTCATCTTAATTTGTTGGACAGAAACTTATGGTCTATTAAATTTCTTATTCCTGATCTAGATATAAATCTTTGGCACCGTTGTTCAATTAGTTCATTATGCATGTTGCATAAGATTTTTCATAACTGACCATCCTTTACGTTCAGATCTCCCTGGACAATTCTATCCTGTTCGTAATACTAGGCAGGCAGTTAATTCTAATAGCCAGGCCTTCTCCATCATGAGGCTCAATACTACGCAGTACTCTAGAAGTTTTATTCCAGCTGTTACCAAGTTGTGAAATGATCTTCCTAATCGGGTAGTTGAATCAGTAGAACTTCAAAAGTTGAAAGTTGGAGCAAATGCTTTTTTGTTGACCAGGCGGACATGAGTCCTTTTATGGTTTATTTATGACATATTTATTTTTGATGTTGTTAATAATTTAAAAATGACATGTCTGTTTTGACGTTGTTACTCTTTTTAGAATGATTTATTTTTAATTTGTTCTCTTCATTTATTTATTTCCTTATTTCCTTTCCTCACTGGGCTATTTTTCCCTGTTGGAGCCATTGGGCTTATAGCATCTTGCTTTACCAACTAGGGTTGTAGCTTTGATAGTAATAATAATAATAATGTCCCAAGGTTATAGTTAACAGCTGCGGTATTATCGATTAGGATTAGTAGCTTTATCGACAAAGATTTTAACTATTCAGGTGTCAAGAATTTCTATTATACTGATAGTCGTGTAGTTCTTGGTTATATTGATAATGAGGCTAAACAGTTTTATGTGTTTACAGCCAATTGTGTCTTACAGTGAAAGAAACTCATCATCTCATGAGTGAGTGTTTGTCAGCAGTGATGAGAATCCTGTGGATAATGCATCGCGTGGTGCTTCTGTTTGGAGACTTTTAAAAGATGTAAGATGGTTCAATTGTCCTTCTTTTCTGTGGGAGCAAGACGATGTTCCAGAATCATGGTTAATCAATAAAAATTATGTGCTATCTTCAGATGATTCTTAAGTCAAAAAGAATGTTTCAACCTTAAGCACGTCTGTGCAAACCAAGAACTTAGGTTTTCAGGGTGAATTCACGTGTTTTTCATCCTGTCTTCGCTTGAAGAAAGTTGTTGCATTGTGTCTCAATTTGTACGATCTCTACAAAATAAAGTTTCAAGAGGTAAGATCTCTCTACGAAAGTGTTACTACTGAGGATATACAGGAAGCAGAAGTTCAAATTCTGCAATGTACACAAGATCATTTCTCTCACTCAGAGCTTGATCAGCTGAAAGAAAAGTGCAATTTTAGTCAGTCAAGCAAACTTCACCACTTCAACTGTTTCTTAGATGACAATGGTCTTTTGAGATTAGGTGGTACATTATCTCATGGTTATCTTAGATATAAGGAGAAATTTACATCTTAAGTTATTACATCTTTCGTTATTGGAAACTGTTACTCAAACTGTTACTCTTAAGGAAATTAGATCTCAGGGTTACTGGATCATGAATGCCAGTTCTGCAGTTGCTAGTTTTATTTTCAAGTGTGTTGTCTGTAGAAGGAACAGAGAGAAGCTCGTGGGTCAGAAAATGAGTGATCTTCCAGATAAGTTTAAACCTATCTCCGTGCATCTCGTTTTGTGCTTGTGACTTTCCTTGGACCATTCATTTTAAAACAGGTCAAGAATGCAGTCAGAAGATATGGAGTCTTCGTGTGTATGTATTCTTGAGCTGTGTGCCTGGAAATTGCAGATTCTCTATCCACATATTCTTTCAGCAATGCTCTAAGACTGTTTATATCTATTTGTGGGCCAATAAGGACGCTTAGGTGTGATAATGCTATGAATTTTGTTGGTGCAAAGAATGAATTTGAAACTGGTAAACTCCCTGAATTTCTACTCAATAAAGAATACAATTTCCAGTTCAATTTCAATATGCCTACACCAAGTCATATGGCAGGGTCTTGGGAGCGTTTGATCAGGACTATAAGGAGTATTTTGTCTGGAATTCTGTCAAATCATGGTTCCCAGCTTGATGAGGATGGTTTGAGGACTTTCTTGTGTGAGGCAGCTGCTATTGCTAATAATCATCCTTTGTCTGTGGAGAACTTGAATGATCCAACTTTGCCTCCTTTAACTCCAAATCGCTTCTCACGATGAAGGGTAAAGTTGTTGTTTTTCCTAACGAAGAATTTTGTGATAGTGCCATTGATGTACTTAAGAGGATACAGTACTTGGCACAAGTATTTTCGGCTTGTTTTAAGTGCGAGTATCTGTCGCTATTACAGAAGCGTAGAAAATGGAATACTCAACGTCGAAAATTGTCTTTAGGTGATATTGTCATTATTAAAGAAGATAATTCCCCTATAGATTGTTGGCCATTACCTCGTGTTGTAAAGTTATTTCCATCCACTGATGGTTTAGTGCGTAAAGTCAAGTTAAAAATGAATACTAGCAGGTTGGATGAAGGTGGAAAACGTTCCAGTAGCCTTTCCTATCTGACTAGGTCATTTTAAAAAAAGTAGTATTGCAACTAGAAAATTTGTAGATTGCATAATGTTTCAGAGGTATTCCTTGCCGGAGAGTCTAACTCTTACTGTTCTGTGCATTGTATTTGTTTTGTGTATGTTTCATGATTAACATTGTACCTGTTTGTTTATTGTACTTTATATTCCATTTCTCGTATGTTTCATGATTAACATTTTACTTTCAGAATGTTTGTTTATTATATAATGGGTGTTTTTTTTATTGTACATCAGGTGGGAATTAAAGGTTTTGGTAAGGATTGATTTGGTAAATAATTTTTTTAATGATTTAGAGCAGCCATGTAATGAGGTTTATATTTAAATTATTTTTAAAGTCCAAATGTATGCGTCGGTTATTATTGCCTGCCGTGTCTAGCACTAGCGAGGAAATAGCCTAACAGGTAATGTTAAGGTGACTTCAAATACAGAGTGTATTTTTGTGGTTTGTCGCAGCTTGGTGTTCAAAAGGTACAGACCGGTTTTTGGAGAAACTTTATTTTTATCTGCCAAATACTGTACAATGTAGTGATGAATTACGGAGTTCTTATTGCGGCACTTCGGTATGTATTGTTTCAATAGAAGTTATGCAAATTAAGTTTTGTATTTACTAGGGATCTGTGTATTTGTTTTAGTTTTAGTGTGACTAGAGTAATCGTGTTGGGTATTAGATTGTGTTAATGTTTAATCCATGAGTGACATAGCCTTCCATATCAGTGTAAAGTACTCTGTGTAAGCGCTACTTCGACATTTCCTTTGCGTTTTTATGTTAATGTGTTTGTAAGAGGTCTTTATTTTGATGTTCAATTTCCTTGTGTTGCAGTTTTACCGGCTATACGACCTGATTTATTGATTAGTACAATAAACCATATTAACGAAAATGCCTGAGAAAATAATCTCCATACATCCGTCTGCCTAGAATTGAACCTTATGTCAGTCACGGTAAAACGAAACTGCTTTGTGTCGAAGACTGCTAAAGGAATCCTTTATGATAGAAGAAAAAAAAAAAAAAAAAAAAAAAAAAAAAAAAAAAAAAAAAAAAAAAAAAAAAAATTGGAACGAGCTGCACATTTATTGGTCTCTCATTCTGATAATGAGCTTCTGAGTTGTTTTGCCGCATCATTACCTACATCTGCAGGTTTGCTACGGCTAGAAGTTTTACCAGTTTTACGACCGGATTTACAGATTAGTACAATAAACCTTGTTAACAAAAACGCCTAAGACTTATTTACTCTCCATATATCCGTCTGATGTCTAGCATTGAACCTTATGCATGTCACATCCATCGTTTTCTCCTTGTAACTGCGTGTCAAAGAAAATAACTACCAACTGACTGACGTATGTTCTTAAATTAATATCACACCATTCTACATTAATTGTCTGCTCTTCGTCTTTTAAAGTCTCTACGACTGGAAATCGATTCCTATATTCAGTTGCGAATGTGTATATGTGCTCATCTTCTGGAAGCTTAGTTGTATCAAACCTAGGTGTTCTTTCACATTTCTCTTGGGATCTTTCAATTTTGATTTTAGTGTGGCAATGACGACCTGTTGATCACTACCAATATTTGCACCTCTATAGCTTCTTTTATGTCTCGGATTCCTCCTTTTCCATTTATAAATGACTATATCATATATTTGATTTTTGTAATTGCTACATAGTGAAGTCCATGTATATTTGCGGATGTCCTTTTGCTTGAAAAGAATACCTTCAATAACAAGATTGTTTGTTTAACAAAGACTTATAAAGTGTGCCGCATTTTCATTTGCAACTTCAATAAGACCCTCAATACACATCACATTATCTATACCTTAATCATTTCTCCCAATTTTACCATTGAAGTCATCAATCATAATTTTCATATCTCTCTCCGGAAGCTATTATACTTTGTAGTTCTTCACAGTATTCATCCTTCTTTTCTTCAAGAAATCGCTTGTTGGCACATACAATTACTATATTATTCATATTGCACTACTTTAATTTAAACTTTACAATTAACAATCTACTATTTACAGCTCTTCATTCTGTTAATGCCTTTTCTAATCTTGGTGTCATCATCATTCCTACTCCTTACACCTTCTCTGCTAACTCCATCTGTTCTAAAGGGTCTAGGACAATTACCCCCGTGGAGAATTACCCCCGTGGACAATTACCCCCGTGGACAATTACCCCCCAGGACAACTCATTTTATAAATGGTTTAAAATAATTGAAATAAAATTAATATAACATCATTTAGAATATTTTAATGTTTATAAATATATTTACATACAATATTCTTAAAAGAAAGTTGAAAAGTCATAAAAACATTAAAATGAAAAGTTTAAAATGCAAATCATATGCAATTCTTCGTAGGTATAGTACTACATCTCTATTTTCATAGTTTTTAGTGACTGAAATAATACGGTTTGTAACATCTAAATATTTCTTTCAAGATGGCTGTCCATGATAACCTACCAAAGATTGAACCATATGTATTTGTTGCAATGAATGTTCTCTTTTAATGCATGTTAAGAACTTCCAAATATTTGGATGACAACAACCACCATTCGCTAAGAAACTCCTGTGCCACCCTTCTACGGCATTATTGGTTCTAGGAAGTTCATCTACCGTTCTGTTGTACATACTCCACAACTCAATTGAAAACAATGGTTCGCGCCTTCTTCCTCTTCGTCATGGGCGTCCTAAGTATGTGTCTTCAAAGTAGTCTTGCAATGGATATGTTTCAGGCGGGAGGAATTCACACAGAGTTTCGAATGATTTTTCGACATCACAGGACGGTACCAAAGCTAAAGCTGCTATCATTTTCGTTGCGATAGAAAACTCTTTATCATCCAGGTATCGCTGCTAAAATCCACAAGATTGAACTTTTCTTTATAAGCTTTGACAAAGGTGAAAAAAGCATCCCTTTATTTCGGATTGTAGGAATGCCAGTTGTAAGCTTTTAATCATACCCTTTTCAAAGTCGACCATGATAGTCTTTGGGGCCAAATCATGTTTCAGTAGTTTTAACTGCTCCAATAGGTTTGAGTAAGTTGTTTGGCTTTTATCTAGTAAAAGGGCATATATTAATGGAATTGAGCGATTATTTATGAAAGCATGAATCGTGTATAAGTGTAAAAATATCCGAGGAACTGTTTTGAACGTTCCATCTAGCGACCAATGTGACGCTTGACTCAAGTAATCCAAGCACAAGTATGTCTTTTCCTCTAGAACTTCCGATAAATTCCATGTTGCTTAGGGGATATTGGTCGTTTCACTAAATACCAAGAAAAGTAATGCCAAGGAAGTAAATAACAGAAGTTTTTCTTGAAATCATTTGAAAAAAAAAATTCAGTTTATAAATAATTTCAGAAACTATATAATTGTACTACAGTAGTTAATTAGAGCGCAATATCAGTTTAAGGACAGTTTTACGAATGTTGTATTTACAGTATTTTTTATTCATAAAAATACTTTAAACTTGGTTATAATAGTTTTATTTTTATAATTTTAAACCATTTATAAAATGAGTTGTCCTGGGGGGTAGCTGTCCAAGGGGGGTAATTGTCCTAGGGGGTAATTGTCCTCGGGGGTAACTGTCCACGGGGGATAATTATCCTGATACCGTTCTAAATGAGTATATATATATATATATATATATATATATATATATATATATATATGTATATATATATATATATATATATATATATATCCAAATAAGCCATATATATTTTTGATTCATTAATGTCTGGATTCTCTTAACGACCTCGAGATCAGAGCCCCAGGCGAAATCACACAAAGACAAGAGCTTGGCTCCGGCCGGGAATCGAACCCTGGTCAGCAAGCTTGTACAGACAGTGACTAACCCACTTGGCCACGAAGAAAGATAAAAGTCAATGACAATTCTTCTGTACTTATACCTGTCGAATTCAGGTATTTTGTACTTAGAATTGAAATCAACCCATCTTCACCATCGTAGCTAATTGGTAGTTTGTTACTTGGCATTCAATTAATGATAAATTTTGCACATTTTACCGTGTTTTTCATATTCAAATAAGCCATATATATTTTTGATACATTAATGTCTGGATTCTCTTAACGACCTCGGGATCAGAGCCCCAGGCGAAATCACACAAAGACAAGAGCTTGGCTCCGGCCGGGAATCGAACCCTGGTCGGCAAGCTTGTACAGACAGTGACTAACCCACTTGGCCACGAAGAAAGATAAAAGTCAATGACAATTCTTCTGTACTTATACCTGTCGAATTCAGGTATTTTGTACTTAGAATTGAAATCAACCCATCTTCACCATCGTAGCTAATTGGTAGTTTGTTACTTGGCATTCAATTAATGATAAATTTTGAACTAACAAAGGCGCCAAGGCGGGCATAAATCGCGGCCTCTTGGGCAGATGCCAACAATAACAATACTGTACAATATTTTTCAGTACCAACTCAATACTTCTTTTTCATACAAAAAAGTAAACAAAAATGTATACAGTTTTCCATTCAATAGAAATATTTAATTCAAAATAGTGCACATATGTGTATAATTAAATTACAAAACAAACATCAGGCAATCCCGACGCTCGCTTATCCTCTCATCCTTATCATCAACAAAGAAAACGTGCAGCGCCAACCTAACTAAAAGCGTAAAATGCTGTGGCATATCCTACACCGCCCCCTATTTTTAGTATACAAAATACATCGCAAATATGCCACATACACAGCACGCCATATGCGCAGCGCACGGCGTTCACTCTTTTTCCAATGGCACTCCACTGTCATCACACTCCGTTTCATGGAAAAGGCACATTTTCTGCACTGGACGTAAGTACAACCCACACTCGGTCTTAATCTTGGCTTGTCTAACGCGGTTGTCAGAGTCTCGAGTCACTTCCAAGACTCGCCCCAAAGGCCACGAGCCTCTGGGGAGACGTTTGTCGGTAGTTAGCACGATGTCGCCAACTTGGATGTCTCGCCGTTGGACGGTCCACTTCTGTCTTTCTTGCACCAATGGAAGGTACTCCCTCAGCCATCGCTTCCAGAATTGGTCGGCAAGATATTGCGCTTGACGCCAGCGGCGCCTAACATACAAGTCCTTCTGGTCAGTCTTCGTTACTGGGAGCACTGCACTCTTCAGAGTCAACAGCATACTAGGCGTCAACGGCATTGGACAGTCTGGGTCGTCGTTTACCTTGGTTAGGGGTCTTCCATTCACCAAAGACTCGGCTTCGCAGAACAGAGTCGATAGTGTGTCGTCAGTGGTGACCTGCTGCAGGCATGTTACACTGAGTGCTCTTCTCACTGAGCGTATGAGGCGTTCCTAGACTCCTCCAAAGTGTGACGCATGTGGTGGGTTGAAACGCCACTCTATGCCCTTAGCTGCTACGGTTTGGGCAATTTCCTCTTCCTTGAAATCTTGAAGAGCTTCCTTCAGCTCTCGGTCAGCTGCGACGAGGTTGGTACCGTTGTCTGACCATATTCTCTCGACAGCTCCTCACCTGGCTGTAAATCTTCTCACTGCATTCACAAAGGAGTCTTGATCCATCGAGCTGAGAACCTCCAGATGAATCGCTCGCACTGTCAGGCAGGTAAAAATGGCTCCCCAGCGCTTCACTGTAGAGCGCCCTTGCTTCACAAAGAAGGGACTGAAGCAGTCTGCCCCTGTATTGGTGAAGGGAGGATCCCCCGGACAGATCCGGTCAGAGGGCAAGTCGGCCATCACTTGATTCACTGGCCGACAACTAAGTCTTCTACAGATGACACAGTCACGTATCACTGATCTAACTACTGAATTTCCATGAACGATCCAGTAGTTTTTTTCTTAGTTCAGCCATAAGATGGTTCTGCCCACAATGGCTGTTTGTTTCATGGGTCCATCGCACCATCTTCCTCACAACTGGCGACTTGGATGGAAGAATGATGGGGTGCTTGCAGCTATCACTGATGGTGGCTTCACAGAGTCTTCCACCAACCTTCAACAAGCCTTCTTGTAGAAATGGTCGCAACTTGCAAATCTTGCTGGATTTCTTCTCCTTGGAATCCTTCTTGGAGAGTGATTTGATCTCAATCCCATACTCTTGAGCTTGAATCTTCTGCCATATTATGGTTGTTGCACAATTCATCTCGTTTGCAGATAACACTTCTGATCCACTCCTGGTTCCTAATCGCCTCAGTCGAGCGATGATTCGCACTATCTTGGTCCATGAAGAGAACTTGGCAGCAATCTTCTCCACTAAGATTGGTTCCGGTACCACCATGCTGAAGATGGGTGCAGACTGCTTAACTTCTGGATCTCCATCTAGTTCTGCTTGCTTAACATCGTCAGTAAGAGCTGGCCAACTGTCCTGCTCTTGACACAAGAACTCTGGTCCTGTCAGCCACAGCAACGACTCCAGCAAGCTGTCCACTTCAAGGCCCCGAGAGGCCAGGTCTGCAGGGTTCGCAGAGGTGTTCACCTACCTCCAAGCGGTGATGTCACTGAGGTCGCGGATGAGGTTCACACGGTTGTTCACAAATGTGTGGTATCTTGTAGACAGGTTATGGATGTACTTCAGGACAGATGTGCTGTCGGTCCAGAGCACTGAGTCACACAACTCCAAATTGAGTTCTGACCTGATCTTGCAATCAAGTTGAGCTGCCACAGCAGCAGCAGTCAATTCCATTCGTGGAATACTCGCTCTCTTGAGGGGAGCTACACGAGCTCGACCCATAACCAGTGTACTGTTCACTTGGTTATTCTTGCTTACCGTGCGCAGATACGTGGCCACACCATATCCTGTCTGGCTTGCGTTCACAAAATGGTGAAATTGGTACGATGATACCTCCCCAAAGTCTGGAGGCACCAGGCTTCTTCTGATCTTGAAGTCTCCTAGACACTGAAGCTAGGAAGTCCATCTGCTCCAGCGATTTGCTTCATCGTTGTTCATTTCTTCGTCCCAAGGTAAGTTGCGACGACACAGGTCTTGTAGTAACATCTTCCCTTTCAGGGTGAAAGCTGCAACAAAACCAAGTGGATCATACAAGGAAGCCACTACAGAGAGAACTCCTCTTTGCATCCTAGGCTTCTCCTTCAGGTTGATCTTGAAGGTGAACTCATCACTGCTCATGTCCCAGTGGATACCCAAAGCGCGCTCCGTAGGCAGCTCGTCCTTACTGAGGTCCAATGTAGCCACTGATTTATCTCTCTCCCCTTCAGGCACGGCTGCGAGAATGCACTTGTTGCTAGATGTCCACTGGTTCAGCCGGAATCCTCCATCAGCAAAGAGTCCAATGAGGTCTTTTGTAATTGGATACAGTCTTCCTCGCTGTCCATTGACTTCAACAAATTGTCGACGTAGAAGTTGCGTCGTATGGCATTGCAAGCTTCCTCACCATACTTGTCACCATAGTCAAGTGCTGCCTGTCTGAGGCAGAAGGTGACTACACTTGGGGACGATCGCGCTCCAAACACATGTGAAGTCATCCTGAACTCTTGAATAGCTTGATTGGTGTTTCCACCTGGCCACCACAGGGAGCGTAAAGAGTCCTTCTCGTCTTCTGGCACCTTGATTTGATGGAATATTTCTTGTATGTCCGCAGTAACAGCATGTTGTCCTTCCCTGAAGTGCAGCAGCACTCCAGCAAGACTACTTGTGAGATCTGGTCCCTACATGAGGTGGTCATTGAGTGAGGTCCCAGCATGCTTAGCCTTAAGGTCGAAGACGACCCTAAGCTTGTCCTTGGTAGGGTGTTTGACCCCATGGTGCGCCATGTAGTTCACACAGCCATCACTGCGATTCATCTTGTCGACTGGTACAAGCTCAGCGTACCCTTTCAAAAGGTACTTCTCTACTTGTTTGACATATATAGTCTTGTACGTTTCATTTGCCTCAAATTTCTTCTTTAAGGAGTGAGCCCTACGTTCTGCCCTGGCACGGTTATTAGGTAGAGGCTCAGTGTCACTAAAGGGTAAGCAAGCAACATACTTGCCATCTGTCTGGACAACAGTTTCGTCCAACAAAGACAGGAATCTCTTGTCTTCAAAAGATTCTTCTATCTTTGAGAGTGTCTCTTTCTCCCAAAAGTCTTGGTTGAAGTTGCGTTGCAGAAGTTCTGTTGTATCATCCACAGTGCACACATGGCACACATGGAACAGAGGGGCAGGACCTGAAGTCGATCTAGGTCCTGTTGGGCCGAAAATAACCCACCCTAGCTTGGTCAGGTAGGCAGATGGCTCGTCCTTCATCCCATGTCGCTGGTCTAGAATCACTCTGTTCAATGTTGTGTCTAGCCCAATGATTAGCTCTACTTGACGATGATCTTCAGGTAGACTTTCTACTTCTAGGTCACTCAGATGTGGCCACTTGGTCAGCCATTCTTGACTCATGGCATGGTCCATAGACACATTGATCTTGTCAGTCACGAACACGTCGGTCACATGCTCTCCTTCATCAGTATTAATATTACCAATGTGTAGGGACAGAACTTCCTTACAAGTGAAAGTCCCTGCTTCAGTTGCCATGATCTGGTTGCATGGTCTTCCTTTGAAACCCATTCGGTCTATCAGGCTTCTTGCTGCCAATGTTGGGGCAGCTCCACTGTCGATGAATTCATAGGTTGCATGGATGCCATTCACGAGAACAGGTAAGATCTTCAGCATTGTTCTTCCTTTAGGTAACTGGCTTGCACTCACTGAGAACATAGGTTGCACATTTGGGGCTACAGCACTCTTGCCAGCTGTAGCAGTCGCGCCACCTTCTGTAGCACCAACTGATTTCTCACCGCCCCCGATAGCACCTTTGCCTCCCGCATGGGCCGCACCTCTATTGCTTGCAGACTTAAGTGGACTATGCAGCATGGTATGGTGCTTGTGAGATCCACACTTTTCACAGATGGATGCATCTTCACATTTTGCATATAAATGTTCACCATTAAGACACCTGAAGCAGTATCTTGCCTTCTTTATCACCTCCCAGCGATCTGGAAGCTTCAACCTTTCAAATTTGAAGCAC
>NC_090729.1:117018767-117068767 GCF_036898095.1 Palaemon carinicauda
AGCGTGTGCATGGCGTTTAACATTTTCTCAGAAATTCCATGACCAGTGCTAGAGTGGCTTAATGCATGCTTGCATGGGGTTTAAAACCATGGTATGCTGAACAGCAGAGTCAGAACGAGCTGGAACCAACAGAGGTTTCCTCAACTTGAGGGAAAACCTGAGGTTCAGACTGCATAGGCTGAACAACAGACGGAGCAAGAAGGCAGGTGCAAGGGTGAAGGAGGTTGACTCCTAGCAAGAGTTGCACCCAAGGATTGTACCTAGCTAAGCGGAGGACGAGAGGCGGAGAAGTCCGTTCCCTGTTCCTGAGAGATGAGTGGAGCATGAGAAGGTTGAGGCTGCGCAGAACAAGGTAAAGTTCTAGCAAGCTGAGGCTCCTGAGGCGCAAGTGCATGGTGTAGATGAGCTTGCCTAGATGAGGGTTGAACTCGGTGCAGCGCTGGATGAGCAGACAGACTCACGGAGGGGAGAGGTTGTTGTACCCCAACCGAGAGTTTGCACCACTGGAGGAGCAGCAAGGGGAGGAGGAGGAAGAGTGTAACTCTCCTGATCCCAAAGCAAGGGTTGCCTTAAAGAAGGCTGAGGCTGAACAACACTGTGAACAGCAAACTCCGAAAGTGGTTCAACATCGTACCGCCTGGCAGATGGAGCTGCGGACTGGGTGCAGCGAGTGCAGGCGGGTGCAGCACAGGCTGAACGGGTGCAGGAGGTTGGTGCACCACCGGTGCAGGCGGGGTGCAGCATAGGCTGAACGGGTGCAGGAGGTTGGTGCACCACCGGTGCAGGCGGGTGCAGCACAGGCTGAACGGGTGCAGGAGGTTGGTGCACCACCGGTGCAGGCGGGTGCAGCACAGGCTGAACGGGTGCAGGAGGTTGGTGCACCACACAGGTGCAGGAGGTGCAACACTCTCAGCACGACACTCACGCATCAAGTCGAAAGCTGTGCTTGCATGGACTGTAGTAGAGTCCACAACATCATACGCCTGGCAGATGGTACTGTGATCAGGCGGAGCGAGTGTAGGAGGAGGGAGTGTAGGCGGAGGCGGTGGAGCAACACTCTCAGCCCGACACTCACTCATCAAGTCCGAAAGCTGTGCTTGCATGGACTGTAGTAGAGTTCACAACATCGTACGCCTGGCAGATGGTGCTGCGACCAGGCGGAGCAGGTGCAGGCTGGGCGAGCACAGGCGGAGCAGGTGCAGGCTGGGCGAGCACAGGTGCAAGCGAGAACAGGTGGAGGGAGTGCAGGCGGGTGCAACACTCTCAGCCCGACACTCACGCATCAAGACCGAAAGTTGTGACTGTATGGACTGCAGTAGAGTTAACTTGGGGTCGGCAGACACTAAGTTCTGCTGAGGTAAAGCCTTAACAGCAGAGATCTGTTGTGGCAGAACCTTACTCCTCTTAGTCGGAGTGTAATCAACTGATGACTTAGGAGAGTCAGAGCTAACCCAACGACTGCATTCGGGTTGTGAACTTTAACTTCGTACGTCTGGCATAGGTCTGGACTTAACGTTAAGAAGTCTTGAGACCTGAGACCAGCGTTACTCTGCCTTTATTTCTCCCCTAATCTCTTCTGCAAGACGAGCAAAATAAGGGCTCAATCGTCTGCGGGTGGGAGTGACGGTCTCGGTAAGACACGCCCACAACCACCGAGAATACTTCTGTGCGCCGATCAAGGCCTGCTGAACCCTTATGCCCTTCGACATTGCTTCTCCCCTGGGCTTGGGAGCTTGCAAGAGGGTCCCGGACTGGGAGGACGACTGGCGCGCACAAAAAGTACCCTCACGCACTAATCACTTATCACTTTGATTTCTGTTTGCACTTATTTCACTGAACTCGAAACTTAAGTGGTTTGTACCTGAAATACGCAATTCTATCCTTTCTCAAAGTTAGTAATTGCGAAAACAGAATTACAATGTAACAGAAAAATCTAATGAAAGATAAATCAGTGGTTGGAAAGAGACTAAACACTAGATCACTCTAGAAACGTTTAGTTTCTTCCCCTAAGAGACTAGGGAGAAGAGCAAAAATCGATAATGACGTTACTCGTACGCCTGGCAGGCTTGAATGAAACGTTTATCCTCTTTCTCCCTCCGTCTCTATCTCTCTCCTCTCTCTCTCTCTCTCTCGACTTAGAACCTGAGAAGAGCCCAATCATATATATCGTTAAAACATATTATTGTTAAAGGAAAAAAACTGAAAAGTTCCTTTATTAGGATCAAAACCATTAAGTTAAGAAAGAATGAACAAAACGCTAGACCACGGTTACTCTTACTGCAACGTGAAACCGTGAACATTCTTTCTCTATCGTAACGATAGAGTGCAAGTTGAACGTTCTGAACGTCAACAACTGCAGAGACAAAACAAAACGTTAGTTCAGCTTTGAAAACAGTACGAGACTGTCAAAGAAAATCTTTCAAACTCTGTGGCGGAAATAGCATAATATGTTAACAGGTAAAACCGAAATGACGGGCTCAAAGTTTATTAACTTCGGTAAAAGACCGCCTACTATTAGGAAGGTCGAATATAAACAAATATAAAAATTAATTTTAATGAGTTTATAATAAAAGGAAGTTAATCGAAGAGGCCTATAAGAGGCGGAGAGATATAAAATAAATCTATAACTTTGTTAAGCAAAATTAAGAAAGAGAGTCTATACTCTCTTAGACACCAACACTTCCGTCTAAGGGAAGGGTCGGCCATTGAAAGGTGAACGAGAGTTCATACTCTCTCGTCACCAAAATTAATCAAATTAATTCCAAAAGCTAACTAAGCTAATATAGAAGTTTTCCAGTAAAGCGACAGCCGAAATCAAAGAGAAATACTTCACCAAAGTCGTGAAAATACTCCAAGAACATAAGCGTATCCCAGAACGTCTTGCCGGAAGCACGACAGAGGAATAATTGAGGAGGTGTCAACAAGAAGTACTTGAGTACCTGGCCACAGGTGGCGCTGGTAAATACACCCCCTTCTAGTATTGTGATAGCTGGCGTATCCCTCCATAGAATTCTGTCGGGCAACGGAGTTGACAGCTACATGATTATCGGGTAAGTTTAATATTGAAAAATTTATTTTACTAATGAAAATAACATTTTTCAATATTAAACTTACCCGATAATCATGTAGCTGATTCACACCCAGGGGGGTGGGTGAAAAACCAGTGTACAAGACTAAAGGATAGCTAAGTATCCCGTATTTCATATAATCAGTTATCCACAATAACAATGAAATAATAAGTACCTGGTAAGGAAGTCGACTTGAACCGTTACTCTGCCTTTAATAAGATCGTCTTCCTTACTGAGCGCAGCGTTCCTCTTGGAAGGCTGAATCAACTCAAAGGTGCTAAAGTATACAGGGCTGCAACCCATACTAAAGAACCTCATCACAACCTTTAACCTCGGCGCTTCTCAAGAAAGAATTGACCACCCGCCAAATCAACAAGGATGTGGAAGGCTTCTTAGCCGACCGTACAACCCATAAAAAGTATTCAAGAGAAAGGTTAAAAGGTTATGGGATTATGGGAATGTAGTGGCTGAGCCCTCGCCTACTACTGCATTCGTTGTTACGAATGGTCCCAGGGTGTAGCAGTACTCGTAAAGAGACTGGACATCTTTGAGATAGAATGATGCGAACACTGACTTGCTTCTCCAATAGGTTGCATCCATAACACTCTGCAGAGAATGGCTCTGTTTGAAGGCCACTGAAGTAGCCACAGCTCCCACTTCATGTGTCCTTACCTTCAGCAAAGCAAGGTCTTCTTCCTTCAGATGAGAATGTGTTTCTCTAATCAGAAGCCTGAATAGTAAGAAACTGAGTTCTTAGAACTTGGAAAAGAAGGTTTCTTGATAGCACACTATAAGGCTTCTGATTGTCCTTGTAAAGGTTAAGACCTTTTTAGATAGTACCTAAGAGCTCTAACTGGGCAAAGTACTCTCTTCAGTTCATTCCCCACCAAGTTGGACAGGCTTGGGATCTCGAACGACTTAGGCCAAGAACGTGAAGGAAGCTCGTTTAGCAAAAACCGAGCTGCAAGGAACATGTAGCCGTTTCAGATGTGAAAACAATGATCCTGCTGAAGGCGTGGATCTCACTTACTCTTTTAGCTGTTGTCAAGCACACGAGGAAAAGAGTTTTTAATGTGAGGTCCTAAAAAGAGGCTGATTGGAGAGGTTCAAATCTTGATGACATAAGGAACCTTAGGACCACGTCTAGATTCCAGCCTGGAGTGGACAACCGACGTTCCTTTGAGGTCTCAAAAGACCTAGGGAGGTCCTGTAGATCTTTGTTGGTGGAAAGATCCAAGCCTCTGTGGCGGAAAACCGCTGCCAACATACTTCTGTAACCCTTGATCGTAGGAGCTGAAAGGGATCTTACTTTCCTTAGATATAACAGGAAGTCAGCAATCTGGGTTACAGTGGTACTGGTTGAGGAAACTGCATTGGTCTTGTACCAGCTACGGAAGACTTCCCCTTGAGACTGATAGATTCTGAGAGTGGATGTTCTCCTTGCTTTGGCAATCGCTCTGTCTGCCTCCTTCGAAAAGCCCCTAGCTCTTGAGAGTCTTTCGAAAGTCTGAAGGCAGTCAGACGAAGAGCGTGGAGGATTGGGTGTACCTTCTTTACGTGAGGTAGACTTAGAAGGTTCACTCCTAGAGGAAGAGTCCTGGGAATGTCGACCAGCCATTGCAGTACCTCTAAGAACCATTCTCTCGCGGGCCAGAGCGGAGCCAACCAACGTCAGCCGTGTCCCTTTGTGAGAGGAGAACTTCTGAAGTACCCTGTTGACAATCTTGAACGGCGGGAATGCATACAGGTCGAGATGGAACCAATCCAGCAGAAAAGCATCCACTTGAACTGCTGCTGGGTCTGGAATCGGAGAACAATACAACAGAGTGTCTCTAGGTTATCGAGGTAGCGAACAGATCTATGGTTGGCTGACACCACAGGGCCCAAAGTCTGCTGCAAACATTCTTGAGAAGGGTCCACTCTGTGGGGATGACCTGACCCTTCCGGCTGAGGTGATCTGCCATGACATTCATACCGCCCTGAATGAACCTCGTTACCAGTTAGCTTTCGATCTTTAGACCAGATGAGTAGGTCCCTTGCGATCTAGAACAACTTCCACGAAAGAGTCCCTCCCTGCTTGAAGATGTAAGCCAGGGCTGTGGTGTTGTCAGAGTCCACCTCCACCACTTTGTTAAGCTGGAGGGACTTGAAGTTTATCAAGGCCAGAATAACCGCCAACAACTCCTTGCAATTGATGTGAAGTGTCCTTTGCTCCTGATTCCATGTTCCCGAGCATTCTTGTCCGTCCAAAGTCGCACCCCAGCCCGTGTCTGATGCGTCCGAGAGGAGACGGCGGTCGTGTTTCTGAACAGCCAAAGGTAGACTTCCTTGAGAAGAAAGCTGTTCTTACACCACGCGAGAGAAGACCTCCTCTCTTCGGAAACAGGAACTGAGACCGTCTCTAGCGTCATGTCCTTTATCCAGTGAGCAGCTAGATGATACTGAAGGGGGGGGAGGTGGAGTCTCCCTAACACGATGAACAGGGCCAGCGATGAGAGTGTCCCTGTTAGACTCATCCACTACCTGACTGAGCATCGGTTCCTTCTCAGCATGCTCTGGATGCATTCTAGGGCTTGGAAGATCCTTGGGGCCGACGGAGAAGCCCGAAAAGCTCGACTCTGAAGATCCATACCCAAGGAGACAATGGTCTGGGATGGGACGAGCTGAGACTCCTCAAAATTGACCAGGAGGTCCAGTTCCTTGGTCAGATCCATAGTCCATTTGAAAATCTCCAGACAGCGACGACTTGTGGGAGCTCTTAAAAGCCAGTCGTCTGACGGAGCCGGACACAAGATCATGGTACTGCTGCACAGTCTGTGAACTGTCAACCATGGGCAAGCGAGGAAGTACAGTGACAACCCGAATCTGTCTAGACTGTCTGGGTCGTACAGACAACTCCTTATCGGGTTGCTGAGGTTGCCGCACTGCGTCACAACAAGTCACTTCTGCTGGTTGTTGAACGTCTTCCCCGTGACACATTGACTCCGTAAACAAAAAATCCTCTAACAAGGACTAAGCTTGGACTGCATGTCTTGCAACACAGCTCAAGGTCTATGGGAGCAGGTGTGGTAACAGACGGGATTAGCGACTGAAGTGGAACCATTACCTTCCCTGGAAGCATGTTATGCTTAAATAAAAGTCCATAGGAGGCTACGCAGCTAAAGGCTCCCTCCAAATGACAGAGTCCTCAAGGGAATATCAGATGGAGGGAGAAAAGAACTTTCTCATCTACAGGGACCATATCCTAGAAAAGCTAAGTTCTCTCAGTGAGGGTTTCACTGGTGCAAAAGCAGCAGACTAGAAGGCAACATTATGAAACTGCTTGCCAGTCTAGTGAGTTGGCAACAACCAAAGATGTGTGACTGAGAAGCATGCGGTAAGGTATGCAGAGCATGTTGTATGCAGAGTATGCTGTATGCAGAGCATGCTGTATGTAGAGCATGTTGTATGCAGAGCATGCTGAATGCAGAGCATGCTGTATGCAGAGCATGTTGTATGCAGAGCATGCTGAATGCAGAGCATGCTGTATGCAGAGCATGTTGTATGCAGAGCATGCTGTATGCAGAGCATGCTGTATGTAGAGCATGTTGTATGCAGAGCATGCTGTATGCAGAGCATGTTGTATGCAGAGCATGCTGTAAGCAGAGCATGCTGTATGTAGAGCATGCTGTAAGGTAAGCAGAGCGTGTGCATGGCGTTTAACATTTCTCAGAAATTCCATGACCAGTGCTAGAGTGCTTTATGCATGCTTGCATGGGGTTTTAATATCAACATAATATTTACCTTACATTCATAACTCATGATTCATATTTTTGCCATATTTTGCGATATTGTTAAAAATATATTGCAAGGAATACAAATATATTTTTATAAGTAATACAAATAACCTCCATTATCATAATGTTCGAAAATGGAGGTAAGGTATGCTGAACAGCAGAGTCAGAACGAGCTGGAACAACAATAGTTGTGGTTTCCTCTTCAAGACTCTGTTGAGGGAACACCTGAGGCTCAGTCTGCAAAGGCTGATCAAAAGAAGTAGCAGAAGGTAGGCGCATGGGTGGAGGAGGCTGACTCCTGGCATGAGTGGCTGAACTCAAGGGTTGCGCTTGCTGAGTGGTTGGCGGATGCGCAGTAGCAAGTTCCTGAGGAACGAGTTGAGGTTCCTGCGGTGTGAGCTGAGAGCGAAAAGGCAGTGGCTGCGCAGAACGCAGTAAAAGTCTCGCAAGTTGAGGCTCCTGAGGCGCAAGGCTAAGTTGTTGAGGTGCTTGCCCTGAGGAGGGTTGAGCTCGCTGCAGCGAGAGCTGAGGAGACTGACTCATGGATGGGAGAGGTTGTTGTACCTCAAGCGAGTGTTGCCTCACTGGTGGAACAGCAAGTGGAAGCGGAGGAAGAGAGGTATAAGCCTCCTGTTCCCATTGCTGAGGTTGCCTTAAGGAAGGCGGAGGGAGCTGCACACCACTGGGATCAGTAAACTCATAATGTGGCTCAACATCGTACACCTGGCAGGCCTGCGGTCAGGCGGAGCGAGCGCAGGCGGAGGGAGCGCAGGCGGAGCGAGCGCAGGCGGAGCGAGCGCAGGCGGAGGCGCAACCTTCTCAGCCCGACACTCACGCATCAAGACCGAAAGTTGTGACTGCATGGACTGCAGTAGAGTCAACTTGGGGTCGGCAGACACTAAGGTCTGCTGAGGTAAAGCCTTAACAGCAGAGATCTGTTGCGGCAGAACCTTACTCCTCTTAGGCGGAGTGCATTCAACTGATGACTGCGGCGAGTCAGAGCTAACCCAATGACTGCATCCGGGTTGTTGAACTCTAACTTCGTACGTCTGGCATAGGTCTGGACTTTACGTTTAAGAGGTCTTGAGACCTGAGACCAGCGTTTTCTCCCCTAAATTTCTTCTGCAGACGAGCAAAATAAGGGCTCAATCGTCTGCGGGTGGGAGTGACGGTCTCGGTAAGACACGCCCTCAACCACCGAGGATACTTCTGTGCGCCGATCAAGGCCTGCTGAACCCTTTTGCCCTTCGACATTGCTTCTCCCCTGGGCTTGGGAGCTTGCAAGAGGTCCCGGACTGGGAGGACGACTGGCGCGCACAGAAGTACCCTCACGCACAACACTGACACACTTTGCGCTAATCACTTATCACTTAGATTTCCTGTTTGCACTTATTTCACTGAACTCGAAACTTTAAGTGGTTTGTACCTGAAACACGCAATTCTATCCTTTCTCAAAAGTTAGTAATTGCGAAAACAGAATTACAATGTAACAGAAAAATCTAATGAAAGATAAATAATTCAGTGGCTGGAAAGAGACTAAACACTAGATCACTCTAGAAACGTTTACCTTCTTCCCCTAAAGAGACTAGGGAGAAGAGCAAAAACGATAACAACGTTACTCGCTTGAATGAAACGTTTATCCTCCTCTTTCTCCCTCCGTCTCTATATCTCTCTCTCTCTCTCTCTCTTGACTTAGAACCTGAGAGAAGAGCCCAATCATATATAACGTTAAAACATATTATTGTTAAAGGAAAAAACTGAAATATTTCCCAAAATGAAAAGTTCCTTTATTAGGATTAAAACCATTAAGTTAAGAAAGAATGAACAAAACGCTAGACACGGTTACTCTTACTGCAACGTGAAACCGTGAAAACTCTTTCTCTATCGTAACGATAGAGCGCAAGTTGAACGTTCTGAACGTCAACAACTGCAGAGACAAAACAAAACGTTAGTTCAACTTTGAAAACAGTACGAGACTATCAAAGAAATTCTTTCAAAGACATTAAATTAAGAAAGAGAGTCTATACTCTCTTAGACACCAACACTTCCGTCTAAGGGAAGGGTCGGCCATTTAAAGGTGAAAGAGAGTTCATACTCTCTTCGTCACCATAAAAAAACAAATTAATTCCAAAAGCTAACTAAGCTAATATAGAAGTTTCCAGTATAGCGAATAGCTGCAAATTTTAGAGAAAAACTTCACCAAACCGTGAACAATACTCCAAAATCATAAGCGTATCCAAGAACGTCTTGCCGGAAGCACGACAGAGGAAAAAGTGAGGTGGCGTCAACAACAAGTACTGTAGTACCTGGCCACAGGTGGCGCTTGTGAGTACACCCCCTTCTAGTATAGTGATAGCTGGCGTATCCCTCCCGTAGAATTCTGTCGGGCAACGGAGTTGACAGCTACATGATTATCGGGTAAGTTTAATATTGAAAAATCAAGGGTTGCAACCCATACAACAGGACCTCATCAAAACCTCTAATCTAGGCGCTTCTCAAGAAATGACTTTGACCACCCGCCAAATCAAGTACTGTAGGATGCGAAAGGCTTCTTAGCCTTCCGGACAACCCAAAAACAATAATAAAACATTTCAAGAGAAAGATTAAAAAGGTTATGGAATTAAGGAATTGTAGTGGTTGAGCCCTCACCCACTACTGCACTCGTTGCTACGAATGGTCCCAGAGTGTAGCAGTTCTCGTAAAGAGACTGGACATTCTTAAGATAAAAAGACGCGAACACTGACTTGCTTTTCCAATAGGTTGCGTCGATTATACTTTGCAGAGATCTATTTTGTTTAAAGGCCACGGAAGTTGCGACAGCTCTACTTCGTGTGTCCTTACCTTCAGCAAAGCTTGGTCTTCCTCATTCAGATGGGAATGAGCTTCTCGTATTAACAGTCTGATAAAATAGGATAAAGCATTCTTTGACATAGGCAAAGATGGTTTCTTAACTGAACACCATAAAGCTTCAGACGGGCCTCGTAAAGGTTTAGTTCGTTTTAAATAGAACTTAAGAGCTCTTACAGGACATAAGACTCTTTCTAGTTCATTTCCAACCATACGATAAGTTTGGAATATCGAACGATATTGGCCAAGGCCGAGAAGGCAGCTCGTTTTTGGCTAGAAAACCAAGTTGTAGAACATGTAGCCGTTTCGGATGAGAATCCGATGTTCTTGCTGAAGGCATGAATCTCACTGACTCTTTTAGCTGTGGCTAAGCATACCAGGAAAAGAGTCTTTAAGGTGAGATCTTTCAGGGAGGCTGATTGTAGCGTTTCGAACCTGTCTGACATAAGGAATCTTAGTACCACGTCTAAATTCCAACCAGGTGTAACCAAACGACGCTCCTTCGTGGTCTCAAAAGACTTAAGGAGGTCCTGTAGATCTTTATGTTGGAAAGATCTAAGCCTCTGTGACGGAAGACTGATGCCAACATGCTTCTGTAACCCTTGATAGTGGGAGCTGAAAGAGATCATTCTTTCCTCAGATATAAGAGGAAGTCAGCTATTTGAGTTACAGGGGTACTGGTCGAGGATACGGATACTGACTTGCACCAGTTTCGGAAGATTTCCCACTTCGATTGGTAGACTCTAAGGGTGGATGTTCTCCTTGCTCTAGCAATCGCTCTGGCTGCCTCCTTCGAAAAGTCTCTAGCTCTCGAGAGTCTTTCGATAGTCTGAAGGCAGTCAGACGAAGAGCGTGGAGGCCTTGGTGTACCTTCTTTACGCGTGGCTGACGTAGAAGGTCCACCCTTAGGGGAAGTGTTCTGGGAACGTCTACTAGCCATCGAAGTACCTCGGTGAACCATTCTCTCGCGGGCCAGAGGGAAGCAAACTAGCGTCAACCTTGTCCCTTCGTGAGAGGCGAACTTCTGCAGTACCTTGTTGACAATCTTGAACGGAGGGAATGCATATAGATCTAGATGTGACCAATCTAGTAGAAAGGCATCTATATGAACTGCTGCTGGGTCCGGGATTGGTGAGCAAAATATTGGGAGCCTCTTGGTCATCGAGGTTGCGAAGAGATCTATGGTTGGCTGGCCCCAGGTGGCCCAAAGTCTCTTGCATACATCCTTGTGGAGGGTCCATTCTGTTGGAATTAATTGTCCCTTCCGACTGAGACAATCTGCCATGACATTCAAGTTGCCTTGGATGAACCTCGTTACTAGTGATATGTCTAGACCTTTTGACCAGGTGAGGAGGTCCCTTGCGATCTCGTACAACGTCAGAGAGTAGGTCCCTCCTTGCTTGGAGATGTACGCCAAAGCCGTGGTGTTGTCCGAGTTCACCTCCACCACTTTGCCTTGAAGGAGAGACCTGAAGCTTTTCCAGGTCAGACGTACTGCCAGAAGCTCCTTGCAGTTGAAATGCATTGTCCTTTGACTCGAGTTCCATAATCCCGAGCATTCCCGACCGTCTAATGTCGCACCCCAGCCTACGTCCGATGCGTCCGAGAAGAGAACGTGGTTGGGAGTCTGAACAGTTAGGGGAAGACCCTCTCTAAGGTTGATAGAGTCCTTTCACCAAGTCAGACAAGACTTTATCTTTCCGGAAACCGGGATCGAGACCGCTTCTAGCGTCTTGTCCTTTTTCCAGTGAAAAGCTAGATGGTATAGAAGAGGACGGAGGTGTAGTCTTCCTAGTGACACAAAGTGATCCACGGATGACAGTGTCCCTACCAGACTCATCCACAGCCTGACTGAGCAGCGTTCCTTCTTCAGCATCTTCTGGATGGATAGCAGGGCTGGGGGCTGATCGTCTTGTTCAGCAACGTCCTCATCAGAGGGTTCCTCATCCGAAACTGATGAGGAAACAGCAACGGAGTGGGCAACGTCTGACTCGCTGAATCCGGTCGCACTGGTGGATGCGTGACGGAGCCGGACGCAATATCATGGAACTGCTGCACAGTCTGTGAACTGTCAACAACCATGGGTGCGCGAGGAAGTACAGCGTCAACCCGAAACTGTCTAGACCGTCTGGGTTGTGCAGTCAACACCCTACCGGGTTGCTGAGGTTGACGCACTGCTTCACAACAAGTCACCTCTGCTGGTTGTTGAACGTCCTGAACGTCAACAACCACCTCCGAGCGTCGCTTAACGTCAACGTGCGACTGGCAACCCACACTGGGTCGCATCGGTGGAGGAACCACCTCAACTGGCAGACGCGAGTAGGTTACCTCAGCGTCAACAGGGCGCACAACCGACCGGTTGGAAGGTTGTTGGCCAGAAGGAGGAACCACCTCAACTGGCAGACGCGAGTAGGTTACCTCAGCGTCAACAGGGCGCACAACCGACCGGTTGGAAGGTTGTTGGCCAGAAGGAGGAACCACCTCAACTGGCAGACGCGAGTAGGTTACCTCAGCGTCAACAGGGCGCACAACCGACCGGTTGGAAGGTTGTTGGCCAGAAGGTTCTTCTCCGCATTTAAGTCCTCTATCAAGGACGCAAGCTTGGACTGCATGGCTTGCAGCAAAGCCCATTTAGGGTCTACAGGGGCAGGTGTGGCAACAGACGGGGTTAGCGACTGAGGCGGAACCGTTTACCATCCCTGAAAGCCTTGTTATGTGTGACATAATAGTACAGCAAAACTTCAAAGGCTTGACAAAAGCTGAGAAGTTGACCTGTAAACAACTTGGAGCGTCTCCTGGCTAGGCGCCAGGGCGAGTCTACCAGAATTGAGAAGTCTATCTGGGCAGAGGCATGAACTCCCAAGCCGAGAACTTCTCTCGTGTCATATCAGACTCTCGCTCTATAAGCCAGTTTAAAAGAAGGGAAATCAAAGGCTGTATCCCTAAAAACTCCTCCTGGTGCAAAAACCAGTCGCCTAGCCAACGTAACGCTCTCTAGGAGAGCGAGAGAGCACTAGCTTAAAAACAAAGGCTTCGAAGTAGCTAGGCCTAGTGTAAGTTCTGACATTTAGGCGAACGAGGAGCAGCAGTTACAAGATCCGGACAAAGATCCTTAAAAAAAAAAAAATCATCATGATTTAATTAAAGTCCATGGGAGGCTAAGCAGCTTAAGGCTCCTCTCCATCTGACAGAGTCCTCAAGGGAATATCAGTAGGAGGGAGAACAGCAACTTCCTCATCCACAGGAACCTTGTCCGATAAAAGCTAGGTTACCTCAGTGAGTCTCTCACTGGTGCATAAGTAGCAGACCAGAAGGCAACGTCATGTAACTGCTTGACAGTCTGTGAACTGTCAACAACTGAACTGTCAACCACAACAGGTGTGTGAGGACGTACAGTGTCCACTCGAGACTGCTTTGACTGTCTAGACTGAGCAGTCAAAACAACTCTAGAATGCGGAAGTTGACGCACCGCGTCAAAACAAAACAACTTAGACTGTTGTTGTACCTCGCGAACGTCAACGGAAGATTCCGTGCGTCGCTGAACGTCAACATGCGGCTGGCAGGGTACACTGGAACGCATGGGTGGCGGGACTCTCTTGGAGTGCGGGAGAAGGTCGCCTCAGCGTCAACAGGACGCACAACCGTGGTTGGTTGTAGGCTAGAGGTTGGTGCAGTGTCAACCTTCTCCGCACGAAAGTCCTGCATCAATGACGTTAACTGAGACTGCATGGTCTGCAGCAAAGACCACTAGGGTCTACAGGAGCAGGTGCGGCAACAGACGGTGTGACTGCCTGATGCGGTACCGCTTTGCCTCTCTTAGGAGGTGAGCAGTCGTCGGAAGACTGCAGCGAGTCCGAACTGACCCAGTGGCTACAACTGGGCCGTTGGACTTGCGCGGAAAGGACCGACTTGCGCTTAATAAGCCGCGAGACCTTGGTCCATGGTTTCTTACGAGAAACCTCTTCCGCAGACGAGGAATAAATGGGCTCTCTCGTCTTAGAGTGGGTGGGGCGATCTTGGGTAGATACGCCCGAAACCACAGAGGGAAAACGTCTGTTCGTTGATCAAGGCCTCTCGAACCCATAAGTCGTTCGACATTACTTCTCCCCTGGGCTTGGGAGCTTGCAAGAGGTCCCGGACTAGGTGAACGACAGGCACGAACAGACGAACCCTCGGACGCAACACTGTAACACTTTGCGCATATCACTTTATCGATTTTCTGTTTGCACTTATTTCACTGAAATCGAAACTTTTACTGATTTCTACCTGAAACACGCAATTCTACCCTTCATTAAAAGGTAGTAATTGCGAAATCAGTTGTATAATGCAAGCTCATTAATACCAGCAAAAAACAGAAAACATTTTAAGATAAAAAAAAAAAATCAGTGGCTGGGAAAGAGACTAAACACTAGTTCATATAACTACGTTTTCAATCTCTCACCGCACATAGCCTGGGGACGAGAATAAAAAACTAAAAACGTTTTATCCTTCCTCCCCGTACAGCGACTAGGGACGAGAGCAACTCGAGAAAAACGTTACCCGCTTGAACGGAACGTTTTCTCTCCTCTCTCTCCCTCCGTCTCTATCTCTCTCTCTCTTTCTCTCTTGATTTCGCACCTAAGAGAAGAGCCCAATTATATATCGTCAAAAAAACATGTTATTTGACTAAAAGAAAAAACTGAAAGGTTTTCCAAATAAAAAGTTCCTTTAATTTAGAATTTAAAACATTTAAGCTAAGAAAGAATGAACAAAACGTCAGAATCGATTTACTCTTACTGCAAAGTGAAACCGTGATACACTCTCTCTCTATCGTAACGATAGAGCGCATGTTGAACGTCCTGAACGTCAACAACTGCGTAGTCTAAAAAACTAAACGTTAGTTCATCTTTGAAAACAGTACGAAGACTATCAAAGAAATTCTTTCATAAAACATTAAATTTTAAAAAGTTTTAAATTCTTTAAAGGCTAAATACGATATAACGGGCTCAACGTTGATTAACTTCGGTTCCAAGTAAGGACCGCATACTATCAGGAAAGGTCGCATATAAACAAAACATAAAAATTTATTTTTATATGTTTATAATAAATGGAAAGTTAATCGAAGAGGCCTAATAAAGGCGGAGAGATATAAAATATATAGATCTATAACGTGTTAAGCAAAATTACTAAAAACCTAAACACACTTCCGTCTAAAGGAAGGGTCGGCCATTTAAAAGTGAAAGAGAGTCCATACTCTCCTTGTCACCATAATTAAATCTATCCAAAACGAGTTCAAGTTTTGAGATGAACTAGAAATGTGTACTTCACCAAAATATGTGAAAACCAATCCAGTAAGCAATAGCGAATTTAGTAGGTCTTGCCGGTGGCACGACAGAGAGAAAATTGGTTCTGTGTTTACATTGAGTACTGAGTACCTGCTCGACAGATGGCGCTGTTGATGTAAACCCCCTACCTGCATAGCGATCGCTGGCGTATTTTGAACGTAGAGTTTTTCTGTCGGGCAGCAGAGCTGCAGCTTATATAATCACCGGCTAAGTTTAATATTGAAAATTTTGAATTCACAGAAAATGAACCTTATAGTTTCACTTACTTTGAAAAAGAATAAATTTTTTTAGCTTAAAATTACTGTATCTATATATTCCTTTCTTAAATCTTTAATTCAATTTCCAATTGCATCATAGAATATTGGGACTAATAAAAGTGTTTCAGAGTACTGTACCAAAAATATAATCTAAGTTTCCATAATTTGTTTCTTAATTATCCAGTGATATAAAACATACCCTGTAAAAAAATGTACAGAATATATCTATGTACAGTACTGTATTTCAGAAAACCTCCACAGATTTTAACCTAAATTGCTGTATAATGTCAAACTATAAAGTTTCTCCAACGGTTCTCGTGTTGTTACTGAATACCGTTCAGTCAATTCATAAATCTTAAATGAATCACAGCCAATTAATATAGTCCATGTTTTCTATTGTAATGGGAAGGTTAATTTTCACATTTTAATTAAGTGAACATAGCACTCAAATTCGCCGAGCAAAGTTGAACTCAAGTAATTTTATTTCATATTTTGCACTGTGGTATGATTCTTAAAAATTCCATTTATATCATAAATCGTCAGTCACACATCGTTACAAGTTATTAAAATCTGGTTATAGAGATAAATGCCCGATGTAAAATTATATAAAAAAAAAAACCATGAATTTTTATCATTCCAAATCACAGATTAATTGCAGATCTACATAACATAACGAAAGCGTACTCAACGGCAAGGTACTGGGAAACGAGCCTCCAGACTGAGTACAGTAAGCTGTTGAATCCTGTGGTGTGTTTCGTAAAATGTTATTTTTATTAATAAAATAAATTTTTGAATATACTTACCCGATAATCATGTAGCTGTCAACTCCGTTGCCCGACAGAATTCTATGGAGGGATACGCCAGCTATCACAATACTAGAAGGGGGTGTATTTACCAGCGCCACCTGTGGCCAGGTACTCAAGTACTTCTTGTTGACACCTCCTCAATTATTCCTCGGTCCACTGGTTCTCTATGGGGAGGAAGGGAGGGTCGATTAAATCATGATTATCGGGTAAGTATATTCAAAAATTTATTTTATTAATAAAAATAACATTTTTCAATATTAAACTTACCCGATAATCATGTAGCTGATTCACACCCAGGGGGGTGGGTGAAAAACCAGTGTACAAGACTAAAGGATAGCTAAGTATCCCGTATTTCATATAATCAGTTATCCACAATAACAATGAAATAATAAGTACCTGGTAAGGAAGTCGACTTGAACCGTTACTCTGCCTTTAATAAGATCGTCTTCCTTACTGAGCGCAGCGTTCCTCTTGGGAGGCTGAATCAACTCAAAGGTGCTAAAGTATACAGGGCTGCAACCCATACTAAAGGACCTCATCACAACCTTTAACCTTGGCGCTTCTCAAGAAAGAATTGACCACCCGCCAAATCAACAAGGATGTGGAAGGCTTCTTGGCCGACCGTACAACCCATAAAAAGTATTCAAGAGAAAGGTTAAAAAGTTATGGGATTATGGGAATGTAGTGCCTGAGCCCTCGCCTACTACTGCATTCGTTGCTACGAATGGACCCAGGGTGTAGCAGTACTCGTAAAGAGACTGGACATCTTTGAGATAGAATGATGCGAACACTGACTTGCTTCTCCAATAGGTTGCATCCATAACACTCTGCAGAGAACGGTTCTGTTTGAAGGCCACTGAAGTAGCCACAGTTCTCACTTCATGTGTCCTTACCTTCAGCAAAGCAAGGTCTTCTTCCTTCAGATGAGAATTTGCTTCTCTAATCAGAAGCCTGATGTAGTAAGAAACTGAGTTCTTAGACATTGGTAGAGAAGGCTTCTTGATAGCACACCATAAGGCTTCTGATTGTCCTCGTAATGGTTTTGACCTTCTTAGATAGTACTTAAGAGCTCTAACTGGGCAAAGTACTCTCTCCAGTTCGTTCCCCACCATGTTGGACAGGCTTGGGATCTCGAACGACTTAGGCCAAGGACGGGAAGGAAGCTCGTTTTTAGCCAAAAAACCGAGCTGCAAGGAACATGTAGCCGTTTCAGATGTGAAACCTATGTTCCTGCTGAAGGCGTGGATCTCACTTACTCTTTTACCTGTTGCTAAGCACACGAGGAAAAGAGTTTTTAATGTGAGGTCCTTAAAAGAGGCTGATTGGAGCGGTTCAAATCCTGATGACATTAGGAACCTTAGGACCACGTCTAGATTCCAGCCTGGAGTGGACAACCGACGTTCCTTTGAGGTCTCAAAAAGACCTAAGGAGGTCCTGTAGATCTTTGTTGGAGGAAAGATCCAAGCCTCTGTGGCGGAAAACCGCTGCCAACATACTTCTGTAACCCTTGATCGTAGGAGCTGATAGGGATCTTACGTTCCTTAGATGTAACAGGAAGTCAGCAATCTGGGTTACAGTGGTACTGGTTGAGGAAACTGCATTGGCCTTGCACCAGCTTCGGAAGACTTCCCATTAAGACTGATAGACTCTGAGAGTGGATGTCGTCCTTGCTCTGGCAATCGCTCTGGCTGCCTCCTTCGAAAAGCCTCTAGCTCTTGAGAGTCTTTCGATAGTCTGAAGGCAGTCAGACGAAGAGCGTGGAGGTTTGGGTGTACCTTCTTTACGTGAGGTTGACGCAGAAGGTCCACTCTAGGAGGAAGAGTCCTGGGAACGTCGACCAGCCATTGCAGTACCTCGGTGAACCATTCTCTCGCGGGCCAGAGGGGAGCAACCAACGTCAGCCGTGTCCCTTTGTGAGAGGCGAACTTCTGAAGTACCCTGTTGACAATCTTGAACGGCGGGAATGCATACAGGTTGAGAAGGGACCAATCCAGCAGAAAGGCATCCACGCGAACTGCTGCTGGGTCTGGAATCGGAGAACAATACAAGAGGAGCCTCTTGGTCATCGAGGTAGCGAATAGATCTATGGTTGGCTGATCCCACAGGGCCCAAAGTCTGCTGCAAACATTCTTGTGAAGGGTCCACTCTGTGGGGAAGACCTGACCCTTCCGGCTGAGGCGATCTGCCATGACATTCATATCGCCCTGAATGAGCCTCGTTACCAGCGTGAGCTTTCGATCTTTTGACCAAATGAGGAGGTCCCTTGCGATCTCGAACAACTTCCTCGAATGAGTCCCTCCCTGCTTGGAGATGTAAGCCAAGGCTGTGGTGTAGTCGGAGTTCACCTCCACCACCTTGTTAAGCTGGAGGGACTTGAAGTTTATCAAGGCCAGATGAACTGCCAACAACTCCTTGCAATAGATGTGAAGTGTCCTTTGCTCCTGATTCCATGTTCCCGAGCATTCCTGTCAGTCCAGTGTCGCACCCCAGCCCGTGTCCGATGCGTCCGAGAAGAGACGGTGGTCGGGGGTCTGAACAGCCAATGGTAGACCTTCCTTGAGAAGAATGCTGTTCTTCCACCACGTTAGAGTAGACCTCATCTCTTCGGAAACAGGAACTGAGCCCGTCTCTAGCGTCATGTCCTTTATCCAGTGAGCAGCTAGATGATACTGAAGGGGGCGGAGGTGGAGTCTCCCTAACTCGATGAACAGGGCCAGTGATGAAAGTGTCCCTGTTAGACTCATCCACTGCCTGACTAAGCATCGGTTCCTTCTCAGCATGCTCTGGATGCATTCTAGGGCTTGGAAGATCCTTGGGGCCGACGGACAAGTCCGAAAAGCTCGACTCTGAAGATCCATACCCAAGGAGACAATGGTCTGGGATGGAACGAGCTGAGACTCCTCAAAATTGACCAGGAGGCCCAGTTCCTTGGTCAGATCCATAGTCCATTTGAAAATCTCCAGACAGCGACGACTTGTGGGAGCTCTTAAAAGCCAGTCGTCTGACGGAGCCGGACACAAGATCATGATACTGCTGCACAGTCTGTAAACTGTCAATCATGGGCAAGCGAGGAAGTACAGTGACAACCCGAATCTGTCTAGACTGTCTGGGTCGTACAGACAACTCCTTAACGGGTTGCTGAGGTTGCCGCACTGCGTCACAACAAGTCCCTTCTGTTGGTTGTTGAACGTCTTCCCCGTGACACATTGACTCCGTAAACAAAAAATCCTCTAACAAGGACTAAGCTTGGACTGCATGACATGCAACACAGCTCAAGGTCTATGGGAGCAGGTGTGGTAACAGACGGGATTAGCGGCTGAAGTGGAACCATTACCTTCCCTGTAAGCATGTTATGCTTAAATAAAAGTCCATAAGAGGTTATGCAGCTAAAGGCTCCCTCCAAATGACAGAGTCCTCAAGGGAATATCAGAAGGAGGGAGAAAAGAACTTTCTCATCTACAGGGACCTTATCCTAGAAAAGCTAAGTTCTCTGAGTGAGGGTTCACTGGTGCAAAAGCAGCAGACTAGAAGGCAACGTTATGAAACTGCTTGACAGTCTAGTGAGTTGGCAACAACCCAAGATGTGTTGAGAAGCATGCGGTAAGGTATGCAGAGCATGATGTATGCAGAGTATGCTGTATGCAGAGCATGCTGTATGTAGAGCATGTTGTATGCAGAGCATGCTGAATGCAGAGCATGCTGTATGCAGAGCATGTTGTATGCAGAGCATGCTGAATGCAGAGCATGCTGAATGCTGAGCATGTAGTAAGCAGAGCCTGCTGTAAGCAGAGCCTGCTGTAAGGAAAGCAGAGCGTGTGCATGGCGTTTAACATTTCTCAGAAATTCCATGACCAGTGCTAGAGTGCTTTATGCATGCTTGCATGGGGTTTAAACCATGGTATGAAAATGGAGGTAAGGTATGCTGAACAGCAGAGTCAGAACGAGCTGGAACAACAATAGTTGTGGTTTCCTCTTCAAGACTCCGATGAGGGAACACCTGAGGCTCAGTCTGCAAAGGCTGAATAAAAGACAAGCAGAAGGAAGGCGCATGGGTGGAGGAGGCTGACTCCTAGCATGAGTGGTTGAACCCAAGGGTTGCGCTTGCTGAGCGGTTGGCGGAAGCGGAGTAGCAAGTTCCAGTTCCTGTGGTGTGAGCGGAGCGCGATGAGGAAGAGGCTGCGCAGAACAAGGTAAATGTCTCGCAAGCTGAGGCTCCTGAGGCGCAAGGCTAAGGTGTTGTGGTGCTTGCCTTGTGGAGGGTTGAGCTCGCTGCAGCAAGAGCTGAGGAGACTGACTCATGGACGGGAGAGGTTGTTGTACCTCAACCGAGTGTTGCATCACTGGTGGAGCAGCAAGTGGAGGCGGAGGAAGAGAGGTATAATCCTCCTGATCCCAATGTAAAGGTTGCCTTAAGGAAGGCGGAGGCTGAACACCACAGGGAACAGCAAACTCAGCACGTGGCTCAACATCGTACGCCTGGCAGGTGGAACTGCTGGCAGGTGGTACTGCGATCAGGCGAAGCGAGTGTAGGTGGAGGGAGTGTAGGCGGAGGCGGAGGAGCAACACTCTCAGCCCGACACTCACGCATCAAGTCCGAAAGCTGTGCTTGCATGGACTGTAGTAGAGTCCACAACATCGTACGCCTGGCAGATGGTACTGTGATCAGGCGGAGCGAGTGTAGGTGGAGGGAGTGTAGGCGGAGGTGGAGGGAGTGTAGGCGGAGGCGGAGGAGCAACACTCTCAGCCCGACACTCACGCATCAAGTCCGAAAGCTGTGCTTGCATGGACTGTAGTAGAGTTCACAACATCGTACGCCTGGCAGGTGGTACTGTGATCAGGGGGAGCGATCATAGGCGGGGGGGAGTGTAGGCGGAGGCGGAGGCGCAACACTCTCAGCCCGACACTCACGCATCAAGACCGAAAGTTGTGACTGTATGGACTGCAGTAGAGTTAACTTGGGGTCGGCAGACACTAAGTTCTGCTGAGGTAAAGCCTTAACAGCAGAGATCTGTTGTGGCAGAACCTTACTCCTCTTAGGCGGAGTGTAATCAACTGATGACTGAGGAGAGTCAGAGCTAACCCAATGACTGCATTCGGGTTGTGAACTTTAACTTCGTACGTCTGGCATAGGTCTGGACTTAACGTTTAAGAGGTCTTGAGACCTGAGACCAGCGTTACTCTGCCTTTATTTTCTCCCCTAATCTCTTCTGCAGACGAGCAAAATAAGGGCTCAATCGTCTGCGGGTGGGAGTGACGGTCTCGGTAAGACACGCCCACAACCACCGAGAATACTTCTGTGCGCCGATCAAGGCCTGCTGAACCCTTATGCCCTTCGACATTGCTTCTCCCCTGGGCTTGGGAGCTTGCAAGAGGTCCCGGACTGGGAGGACGACTGGCGCGCACAAAAGTACCCTCACACACTAATCACTTATCACTTTGATTTCTGTTTGCACTTATTTCACTGAACTCGAAACTTTAAGTGGTTTGTACCTGAAATACGCAATTCTATCCTTTCTCAAAGTTAGTAATTGCGAAAACAGAATTACAATGTAACAGAAAAATCTAATGAAAGATAATTCAGTGGTTGGAAAGAGACTAAACACTAGATCACTCTAGAAACGTTTAGTTTCTTCCCCTAAAGAGACTAGGGAGAAGAGCAAAAACGATAACGACGTTACTCGTACGCCTGGCAGGCTTGAATGAAACGTTTATCCTCTTTCTCCCTCCGTCTCTATCTCTCTCTCTCTCTCTCTCTCTTGACTTAGAACCTGAGAGAAGAGCCCAATCATATATATCGTTAAAACATATTATTGTTAAAGGAAAAAACTGAAAAGTTCCTTTATTAGGATCAAAACCATTAAGTTAAGAAAGAATGAACAAAACGCTAGACACGGTTACTCTTACTGCAACGTGAAACCGTGAACATTCTTTCTCTATCGTAACGATAGAGTGCAAGTTGAACGTTCTGAACGTCAACAACTGCAGAGACAAAACAAAACGTTAGTTCAACTTTGAAAACAGTACGAGACTGTCAAAGAAAATCTTTCAAACTCTGTGGCGGAAATAGCATAATATGTTAACAGGTAAAACCGAAATGACGGGCTCAAAGTTTATTAACTTCGGTAAAAGACCGCCTACTATTAGGAAGGTCGAATATAAACAAATATAAAAATTAATTTTAATGAGTTTATAATAAAAGGAAGTTAATCGAAGAGGCCTATAAGAGGCGGAGAGATATAAAATAAATCTATAACTTTTGTTAAGCAAAATTAAGAAAGAGAGTCTATACTCTCTTAGACACCAACACTTCCGTCTAAGGGAAGGGTCGGCCATTGAAAGGTGAACGAGAGTTCATACTCTCTCGTCACCATAATTAATCAAATTAATTCCAAAAGCTAACTAAGCTAATATAGAAGTTTCCAGTAAAGCGACAGCCGAAATCAAAGAGAAATACTTCACCAAAGTCGTGAAAATACTCCAAGAACATAAGCGTATCCCAGAACGTCTTGCCGGAAGCACGACAGAGGAATAATTGAGGAGGTGTCAACAAGAAGTACTTGAGTACCTGGCCACAGGTGGCGCTGGTAAATACACCCCCTTCTAGTATTGTGATAGCTGGCGTATCCCTCCATAGAATTCTGTCGGGCAACGGAGTTGACAGCTACATGATTATCGGGTAAGTTTAATATTGAAAATATATATCCGTGCACCATCAGAAGTACTAAACCGTATACGGAGGCTTGGTAGTTTGTTAGGGCAGACCAGGTGTGAATTTTCAAGTGTTTGACTGAAAACCCCCATTTTAAAAGGGAACATACAAAATAAAAACATCTAACCCAACCTAGGCGCCGTATCCTTACCTACCGAGGAAATAACATCACTGTGAACCCCCTTAGACTACTGTATTCTTTACGTACCTTATGATTAAGTTTCAACTCTATGGTTGGTTCTAAACTGGCAAGGTAACGCTAAATCATATTTCGTAAATTGTATAATTGCCTTCATCTTATGGTATTTCCGACCAAAATATACAACTTCCCCATAAAGACAATTGATTTGACGAGTAATACGAAAATTTACACCTGCCTCAACAAAATAAATCACACACAGTAGACTTAAACGATATGATCACCCCGCCCCTCTACCTCACCGTAAAATCCAATGTCCTTATAAATCAAGGGGCTCTGCTCCCCTGCACTCTACTCCCAACTTGACCTGATCTAGGTCACCATATTCTTACTCATCAATTATTGTAGTATGTGAGCAGTGTACAAGTACAGTAGGCTATATTAATACCATGTAATTTGTTGGCTTCTGCATTACACACTTTGATCCCTCCCTCACTGTTAGATGTATGGGGGTGTATGTATGATAGCGGCCACCTGCATGTATGATGACGGCCAACTAAGAATACAGCAGTGTAAGGGGGTCGCAGAGGGCGTCAGCCCCACCGTTAGGTAATTAGGTAAGTACACGGCTTGTGGGTTACGTTAGGGGGGGGTGAAGGTTACGTTAATGGCTGTCCATTTTTAATGCCCGCGGGAGGAACTGGCCGCTAATATACAAAGGCTCCAACCTATGTTAGGAAGGTGAAAAATGGTAGTGCAAACCCATAGATTTTCTTTTATGGTAGTTATCCCAGTATAACTCAAAAACTATGGATTTCCGCCACACATCATTATCAAAATTATTGAAAACATTACAAAATGCACTAATTAACAGACTTATTTTCTACAAGCCGTTTATTGCACTGTTCTACAATATTACCAAAAATTCAACTGTTGTCCTGCATTCTTGCTGTTCTCCGAGGGTGTCCTGTATCTTTAAAACTACTTTATAAATAAAAATGGAGGTCACATTCATTAAAAAAAATATATAGAATGTTAAAAATGTTTTCTATAATGTTCCAAATCGAGACAATCTTTAAATGTAAATTTACCCATCTATGATAAACTACCGTACTATACGACAGTGTGATCAACAACAAATGAACTATTTGCCTGATTATATTAATCCTTTAATTAATTAACAAAGCGTGACCTATAAGTGTAATTAAGAACACAGCATTGTTTTATTCTATAGATAATTACGAGGATTAAAAATATGAGAGTTACGCCTAACAGCCGGTGATAGATAATGTCACTTAAAAGTTTCGAGAAACTCTATTCTCTTATAAAAGCACACACAAGTGAAGCTACTTACCACTTTAAACAATATAAGTGACACTTATAAGTGACAAGTGTCACGAATAAATATTGGTCCGGGTAAAGGGAATATTTGCTGGACAAAATATCTCGTAAATAAGAAGACTTCGATTTGAGGAAGAAGAAGCGACGCAATAATAACAATTTCTTCTTCTTTGAAGATTATTCACTGATTTCACTCACTGGAATCTTAGGATGTATTTCTTTAATCAATGAATGAAAAATACAACAATATCGTATAATTGTGATAATTCGGGTCCACTCTTTTGCATTAAAATCATAGAAAAGTGACGTTATCATATAGTTTTATTTATTTTCTTTTATCATTTTGGTCACGCCCCATCTCTTATGTCATAGCCTACTTCCTACTCCTATATTCTTCTAATTTACTTTAAGGTATGTTTTCCTGGTTCTGTTATTATTATTATTATTATTATTATTATTATTATTATTATTATTATTATTATTATTATTATTATTATTATTATTATTATTATTATTATTATTATTATTTGCTGAGGCAACACTGGTTGGAAAAGCAGGATACTACAAGCCCAAGGGCTCCAACATGGAAAATGGTCCAGTGTCATTCATTATATGTCCTGCCCGCATCCATTTATCATTTGTATTTAGAATATACTTTGGATTTCTCCTGTACTCATGTCACTCTGTTACTGTTTCCTAGTGTATATCCCATAATATTCTTTCCATAGCTCTTTGAGTTTTTCTAGCTTATGTTCTAAGTTTTGATTAAATACTTTTCTCTTTAGAGAAAGTGACATTTTATATTTCATAATCTCAATTTTTCTAATCAAATGCTTACTCCCATGCTTATCATTCTTTTAATTTCGGCCTCATGTCCTTGAAAAACACATGCTGTCTGTCCCATGTATATTATTTATTCACTAACAATATCTAGATGATCACTCATAACTCTTATTTATTGTTTGCATTTTCATTAAACATTATCTTAGTTTCACTCATATTCATTTTGAGTCTTAGGCCTACATTTCTGCTTTCTCTAATCAAATCTATATTCTTTTGCAAATGTTGGGTTAAGGTATTTCCCATTAATGATAATTCCTACATTTTCCAAATTCCATAAATATAAATGAATGAAGGATTGATAATTATGTGACATAATAACATCTAGGGTCATTGATGCCAACCAAAAATTAAAAAAAGAGAGGTATTTAATAAAATGTATAACTCTTCAAGTAAAACAACTATAGGAGCTTCCATTTTACAAATATCAATGGGCAGTGGACAATTATTTCTCTCTTTACACTTCCCCTAAGGATTGGTTGATATTCACCCAGTACTAATGGGAGTTAAAAAGCATTACACTCGAAGTTAAGGTTTTGATGATATTAAACTCTTTAATATTAGACCTATTCTGTTCTTAGTTTAGGCCTATATGCCAGACTGCTTGTTCGAAGCAAAGGCTATGTTCGATATAAATGATATAATGTAAATAATTTCATAGCTACTCAAGGGAATGTGATGATTGAAGCAGCCCCCCCCCCCCTCTCTCTCTCTCTCTCTCTCTCTCTCTCTCTCTCTCTCTCTCTCTCTCTCTCTCTCTCTCTCTCTCTCTCTCTCTCTCTCTCCACGCTGGTCATTTTGAAGTAGAGAAGCCTAATTAAAAATTTCAATGTTCAACGAACACAAAAAACCACGAAGAAAATGTAGTTTTTATGCGTTGTCAATTCTTATGTTCGAAAGGCATTAAGGATGGCGAGAGTTCATTCTATATACATTAGGTTTATTCATATAATAACCCCTTCCAAGCGAAAAATAAAGACTTTACTTCTACTATCAAATCAACATATGGATTGACAAGTTTAAAGTGATAAAGATGTGGTCAGTCATGCAACATCTGCAGTACATTACTTCGCTGTTTTTTTTTTTTTCTAGTCCTATAATGCAGGGGAACCTTACTCTCTACAGAACCTTCACGGTTATTTTATCGTATACATTCCGCACATTGCTCGTTTATTGTCAAATCCACATTATCCATACACTTGGAAAACAAGTCTTCAGTTTCCCCTTGAAATCTTAATATCTTCAGTCTTTCATATGTCTTGTGGGAGCTTATTGTATAGTCTTGGGGTCGCATATTTGAAAGCTCTACAACCTACAATAGACATATATCTTGGTTCCAATAATTTGAAACCTCTTGCAATTAATAATAATAATAATAATAATAATAATAATAATAATAATAATAATGTTACTGTTCATTAAAGATTTTATTTTTACTTGTTTCCTTTCCTCACTGGGCTATTTTCCCTGTTGGGGCCCTTGGGCTTATAGCATCCTACTTTTCCAACTAGGGTTGTAGCTTAGCAAGTGATAATAATAATAATAATAATAATAATAATGTTGTTACTGTTCTTTAAAGATTTTATTTTTCCTTGAGAGAGAGAGAGAGAGAGAGAGAGAGAGAGAGAGAGAGAGAGAGAGAGAGAGAGAGAGAGAGAGAGAGAGAGAGAGAGAGAGAGAGGTAGCAATGAAATAAGAAAGCAATATATGAAGAAAAGCGAACGAATCTGTTCTTCACAATTTTCTTAGAGCTGAGAGAGAGAGAGAGAGAGAGATTGCCAGCAGAGATAAGAAAACGAAATAAACAAGAGATTGCCAGCAGAGATAGGAAAACCATAGAAACATGCTTTTTACTCTAGTTTTCAAACAAGGTGGTTATTTTCCGCTTAACTGATACTCTGAGTCCCATATTTCAAGCCTCAAGGACAAGTAATAGCCACGGTATGGCCTGTGGTGCATACCGCTGCTACTGCATGGCCATGGTGGCCCTGGGCAGTGTTGCCACATATACAGGTTAATCTTAAATATACAGGTTTTTCAACATGATTAAGATCTTTAAAAAATAAGCAAAATATACAGATTTTTTAAGGAAACAATACATTTTCCCTAAAAAAATCCAAATTTTAATTCTTTCGACATTGAAAAAAATATATATTCAGATGCTATTTATTCTTTGAAGGCATAAAGTCCAAAATTAGTTATGGTTAGAGAATTGCCATCTGCAAATGATCTGATGTCTATTGGTCTTGCAAGTTCTGGGTACAGGTAATGGTGGCCAGTGGGGGTTGGGCCACTGGAGAGTAGGGGGCGCCAGTTTAGTAGCGAGTCGAAGTCCGAGTAGAGCAGGTGCATCGTCTATCGCGGGAAGAACGTGCTGAGTGCGACATTATTCTGACAGTTTTTTCGATTTTCTTGAGTGTGATTTTTACCTGTCTCGGTCATCATGGAGGAAATCGACTGTCCGATTTTGGTCATGATTTTCATGATGGTCTATCCAATGCTATTTACTGGCCTTCTTTTATATTTATATGTGTTTTAATTTGCGTCTTTGACACGACTGGTTCACCTTTGATTCGCCGTGTGTAGTATTTCACCCAGTTTTGTGTGTGTTCAGTAATTCTACACACAAACTCACTTTAAAAATTCTTCCTCACTTCATTTGGTTGTTAACTGAATTGTTTTTGCTGCTATACTCTGTCTATCGGTTCGGTAAGTGTCTATTTGCCACATTAATTTTAATTCCTTTCTGTCTGCTATATCACTATTCTTCTTGAATATCCATTAACGTAACAATGTCTTTAAACAATTTGAAAACTTGATTTTTATACTTTTCTTCCATCTATAGCTTATTTGTCTTTTCGAATCACAGTTCACAGTTGTGATTTTCCTTACATTAACGTAACGATGTCTTGAAACAATTTTAAACCTTTTTTTCTTTCGACAATTTATCTTCTTTCTATAGATACTCATCTTTTCAAATCACAGTTCACAGTTGTGACATTCCTTACAGATCGTTACTATCTGATCCCAGTGAACTACAAAAAAACAGTGAAATTCTACTGATAGGAATATGAACATGGAAACGGAAATAACCCACACTGCTCCTAATAACTGTGCATATTAACTGTTAAAACTACCTTGAAAAAGACCACAGCTTTCCTTGGTTAAGGGCAAATTTCTATAATTTCCCGTAGACTGAGCAGTTTTAAGGTTTGATTAACGTTAAAAAGTTGAGAGCTTATCAACTATTTGTGTACCTACTCGAATCCGTCGAAATTAGAATATTCCCAATCAGCCAATACTTCCTCCTGTTGGTGATGATTGGGCTGGCTGAGAAAAGTACGAAGATTGTCAGCGAATCAATTCTCGAATCACCAATACCTGTTTTGGCTGAGGTAGCTCTTGGTGAGTAGAACCAATACATCGATTTATAGATAATTGCATGGAAATATATACATTTTTTTTTATTATTGCTGGAAGTCTGCGTGTAATTTGTATTTTTAAAAGGTTATTTCTGTTGTGATTGTCACCTGCAATATTTATTCTGGTAAATATTTTTGATTGTTTATGGTGATATAACCATCGAACACACACACACACACACACACACACACACACACACACACACACATATATATATATATATATATATATATATATATATATATATATATATATATATTTGTGGGTATGTATGTATATATATACATATATACATATATATATATATATATATATATATATATATATATATATATATATATATGTGTGTGTGTGTGTGTGTGTATGCCCCTGCATATATATATATATATATATATATATATATATATATATATACAGTTGTATGTATATTAATATGAAAAAAAAATAATATACACGTACAAACAGGTTTAAAATTTCATCTTTGTAAATCATAAATAAAAGTTACTTCCAAAGAGCTAAACGAAGTACCATTTAACTCCAACAATCCTACTGTATTACCCCCAAACACCCAATTCTCTCCTGATCTGCCTTAGTAACTTTTCCCCAACACAGTCTTATGAAAATCAAATCCAGCCCTTGGTTAAAGGACCCTCAAATTATGCAGGAACGAGGCAGACCTGGTCAATAAAAAGAAAGTTTTTACTTCGCGTGCGAGTGAATATTTGCACTGAGGCAAATAGTTGCCACTTAACGTCTTTGCTCTCAGTGCCACACACACGCGTGGCATAGCTAGTCTCATTTGCATATACTGGATTACATTCGTTAATGTAAAGGTAATTTTCGTAAAGAATTACGTCACATAGAATAAGTAGGTCGAAGAATAGGGAGTCGCTATGCTATTGTGGTTTAAATTTTACTTATGGCATAACAATTTTAAGTTTTCTTATTTTTAGATTTAGTTGTTTATGTACAGTATAAGTAGATTGCTTCATTGAATGTTTGAGTTACATAAAATTGAATTTGTCTAAAAGAGAGGAACACACATATATACATGTATATATACAGTATATATATATATATATATATATATATATATATACTGCATACATTATCATCATCATCATCAGCCGTTACTAGTCCACTACAGAACAAAGGCCTCAGACATGTCCTTCCCCTTGCATATATATATATATATATATATATATATATATATATATATATATATATACATATACAGTATATATATATATATATATATATATATATATATATATATATATATATATATATAGAGAGAGAGAGAGAGAGAGAGAGAGAGAGAGAGAGAGGAGAGAGAGAGAGAGAGAGAGAGAGAGACTCTAGCTGGTTAAAAGCAGGTCACAATCTGCTATATCACGACATTCAAAGTATCCTTCTTTCATGAACCTAGACTCAACATCACGACCTACATACCCGTAAAGCCATAATGATATGAGAAGTCAAGTCTCTTAAGTAATGTCACTCGCAAAGATTTATTATTATTATTATTATTATTATTATTATTATCATTATAACCCTAGGTGGAAAATCAGGAAACTACAAGCCCAAAGGCTCCAAAGAGGGAAATAACCCAGAGAGGAAATTGAATATAGAAATAAATATACTACATGAGAAGTATGAATTATTAATATAAAATATCTCAAGATCAGTTAAAACAGATCTGTTATATAGAAAACTATGAAGAGGGACTTATATAAAACTGTCCAATATAAAGAAAATATTTGCTGCAAGTTTGAACTTCTGCCATTTTTGTAATTTCCGATTTTTATAAGTTTTAAAGCATGAAAGGTAGTTGCAAAAGTTTCTAGGAACAATTTTCTGCAAATATTACAAATGTTGTTTGGGGCGATATGTACGGAGGACATTCTTCAGGTAGACTAATATAGAATATGTAAAATGGCGAAGGAATGAATAATTTAGTCACAGTGTCAGCACACCTCAGAAAAAAGGGTAAAAAGGTATTGCTGTCAGAATCTATAGTCCATTTCTTTTTGCGATGCATATTTGCACCGACTCGCAGCGGTGCCCTTTTAGCTGGGAAAAGTTTCCTGATCGCTGATTGGTTGGACAAGATAATTCTAACCAATCAGCGATCAGGAAACTTTTCCGAGCTAAAAGGGCACCCCTGCGAGTCGGTGCAAATATGCCTCGATAAAAGAAATGGACTATAGTTCATCTATCATCTGATTGCAATGAAGAATGGGTTCATTCTTGAATGTCTAATAAATACAGACATGTTAAAATAGAAGATTTTCGAGTGATCCAACTATAATTTAAAATGCTCAGGAATAACAGAAAAAAAAAAAAAAAAAACTGCAAAACTTATTTGTCTGGACGCACACAAACATTAGACTAATCCTATTCCAACTTAAAGGTCTGCCATTAGTGTATGAGTCCGTGGTATGCAGGTTTTTTTTTTTTTTTTTTTTTTTTTTTTTTGTGTGTGTGTAATTGTCGTTCTGGAAGCAAGGCTAATCCAATCAAGCGTATTTAAACTCATATAATACACTTGTTCATCATTCCTTCATTAAATTTTACCCGCCTTGAATACCACAAAAAGAAAAATCCAGTAGGCCTACAGTTCCTAAGAACACAAATTTGTTAGGATATACTTACTTTTATGTGTTGTTTCCTGGTCCTATCACAAGGAAACCCTATGCACTAAGAGACCTAAGAGGTATTTAGAGCAGCACACAGTTTATAGAATGTCTATTTTAATTTAAAATAATGGTGGCATTCTGTGTTTTTGGCGTTTTTCGCCAATTTTAATGAAATTTAGGGTTCATCTCCGAAGAAAACAAGCCAACGATGTAATCATTTGTAACGTTTGATCTTATTTTCACAGACCTCAAAGAATGTATCAAACTAGGAAATCAATTCTTTATTTTCAAACTAGAGAGATTGAAGCAACAATAACTTGATTTTAACAAATAAATGATGCAGGTAGGCCTACCCGTATGTTCAGTTAATGTAAAAAAAAATCAGCTTAACGCAATCTCTACACTATAAAGGTAACAGTCAGCGAATGTCGGTTGAATTTGAATTTAATTATGAACTATAAAACTTTAGCCAACACTTTTAACGTGGGCTGTAAAAATATAGGCCTACTGACAAGAAATAATGTACCACTAAACACTGAACAAGAATCTATAGTTTCAAGTACCACATATACTTTTTGCAATTATAGGGTAAATTCGATTAATCGACCAGAGTGCAAACTTAAAGTTCGGTGAACTGTCCAAGTTCATTCGAAGGTCATATTGAGTCGGCTTAACCGGTTGAATAAAGTAGCTGGTAATGTAGGTAGTGTATTTATTATCCATTTTTTCATTATCCTGATACTATGTGGATCCTCTATCACAGTTATGCATTTATGTATAAACTAATATCAACTCACAGGGAGAGTATATAACTTTTTATAGTTTTTTCAAGACATGGTCTTTGAAGCCTACACTCAATATTAGGCCTACCATTTTATCCGGTATTGTTACAAACATAAAGTTTGGATAAGTTTAGGGTTTGGATAGGGTAATGGAAAGTGTTTTCGTTCGTTCTAAGATAGTTTTGGGATGGCCTTGTTAGTATCCTACCTATCCTTCATTTATTTCCTTATTTCCTTTCCTCACAGGGCTATTTTTCCATGTTGGGGCCCTTGGGCTTATAGCATCCTGCTTTTCCAACTAGGGTTGTAGTTTAGCTAATAATAATAATAATGCAGTCTTTATATATATATATATATATATATATATATATCTATATATATATATATATATATATATATATATATATATATATATATATATATATATATATATATATATATAGGGAGCTTATTCAGGAGTATGGCACTAAGATATTCTAAGGTTCTTTTTAATTTTTTTTTTATCTTGTACATATAATGAGACTTATTCTCACTAAACTTCTAATCATCACCAAATTATCTTTGTATTTCCAACTTTTTTATACGTATTGTTAAGCATAATTGGCCTGGAACAAAGAGCAAGGCTTATGGAAGTTCGGTGTCCTATCATTACCATGTCTTATCAGCGTCTTTCTTATATGGACATTTTTATTGTTATGTTGTTCATAGTCCATTTCTTTTAGAGAGTCATCTTTGCACCGACTCGCAGCGGTGCCCTTTTAGCTCGGAAAAGTTTTCTGATCGCTGATTGGTTGGACAAGATAATTCTAATCAATCAGCGACCAGGAAACTTTTCCGAGCTAAAAGGGCACCGTTGCGAGTCGGTGCAAATATGACTCGTTAAAACAAATGGACTATAGGTGGTCTTAAGTCTGCGAACTTTTTATTTTCGTTAAACACCCCCAGAGTTTTGACATTAATATCTGTCATATTTGTGTTACGAATTTTCAAGAAAGATGTACATTCTTTATTATTATTATTATTATCATTATTATTATTACTAGCCAAGCTGAAACCCTAGTTGGAAAATCAAGATGCTATAAGCCCAAGGGCTCCAACAGGGAAAATAACCCTGTGAGGAAAGGAAATAAGGAAATAAATAAACGATATAAGAAGTAATCAACAATTAAAATAAAATATTTTAAAAACATTAACATTATCAAAACAAATATTTCATATATAAACTATAAAAGGACTTATGTCAGCCTATTCAACATAAAAAAAACATTTACTGCAAGTTTGAAATTTTGAAGTTCTACCGATTCAACTACCCGATTTGGAAGATCATTCTACAACTTGGTCACAGATGGAATAAAACTTCTAGAATACTGTGTAGTTATTGAGCCTTATGGCAGAGAAGGCCTGACGATTAAAACTCTATACCTACCAATAAATCAATTTCTCCCACCTTTGCATTGAATAGGCCTAGCACAACCACACATCTATATCTTCCCACCCCAGCCAAGCACAGATTCAAACCATTATTGCGTCCTACGTACTCACTTTTATCATTTTATCTCCTACAATTCTCAATTTAACAATCCGTCAACTTGATGTATTTTTCATTCGCCCACCCATCGTCATAGGCCTATCTGACATCACAAGTATTGCTCTTGGAGCTGCACATCTTCCTTTCCTTCTTTCTTCTACCCTAGACACCATTCTTTGTCCTGTCCATTCCTGCAAACATTGTTCTCTCAACCTTTGTCTTACTAAATGATTCAGCTCTCGCTTTCCTTCATAAAATCAAACGTCATTTCAGCTCTCGCTTTCCTTGATAAAATCAAACGTCATATATTTTTTGGTGCTATTATAGTATGCTATCTACCGCCGATTTTGCTATCTACCACCCCTTTCTGACTATAGTATGATACCTACCAAGTTTTTTCACTATAGTGATTTGAATGAAGAGATAAACAGACGGGTTTATGTGAAATTTTGGAATTGGTTTATTATTCTGTTTACGAGACCCCAATTAACACTACCATACAATTAACTGGGAAATCACCTAATACAGTCACTGATTGGTTTAATATGTGTCGGGAAGTGTGTAGTGTGATGGTTTCATGAAAAACTAGAGGCAAAATGGTTGGCACTGAGGAAAACCCCATACAGATTGATGAGGCTCGATTTGCTGGTCGTCGTAAGTATAACCGTGGTCGATTGTTGGCTGGCGACCATCCCCCGAACTCTGAAGATTCTGATGCTGAACCTGTTCATAAGAAGAACCATGGCGCTCGCATCGATGGACCTTGGGTTTTTGGATTGAAAAATGGACTTGATTGCAGGTACTTTTGCGTTGAAAGAAGAGATAAGGAAACGTTGTTCCCTATCATACAACGTGAGTGCGAATTTGGATCTGTAATCGACGGTAGATAGCATACTATAGTAGAAATTCGACGGTAGATAGCATACTATAATAACACCTATTTTTTTCTTGGCAGATATCCACGTACATGTAAACCCTTAAGAACTAGCAATTTTTATTTATCATCATCATGTTGTATCAGTATAGTGTGCAGTGTAGCTTGCACCATTTCCAGATTATTTGGTAATTTTTAACATTTTGGGAGGCACTTTCTCGGAGGAAAGGACCAGTAGGCCTACAATTAACTAGATTCTCCTCTTCATGGGGGTAAATTAAATTTGCATACTAAAACTTATTCTATATCCATATCACATACACGAACACATATATGTTTAAATATATGATATATTCACATATGTATACCCTTCATATACACATGATCTGACACAAAGCATGGGTGTAAAACACTTTACACTTAGTAAAAATTATACAGAATACTCGATTGCTACAACGCTGCTCTGGAAATGTAGATTTTTATCATAGTAGACAAGAGAATATGACGAGACGCCATTGTGAAAAGTATACAATACCTACAGCAGCATCTCTCTCTCTCTCTCTCTCTCTCTCTCTCTCTCTCTCTCTCTCTCTCTCTCTCTCTCTCTCATTATATCTATATATCTATTATCGTACGTCTGGGTAGCTGTAAGCATTAGGAAAACGGCTGTGAGAGACGGTATGGTCTAAATGTCACTTCACCTCATGGCTCTTCGGTTGCGGATGTGAAACTTCTTTTTTTTTCATCTAATCTGGAAGCTGTTTCTGCATTGGTACCGTTTTCACACCCCATTCTATACACCCTTCATGTAATTGTACTATGTTTTAAACCTTTCTATTATGCTTTAAGTATATAAACATTATACATTTATTCATTTGATAACCATTGAGCAGAAAGACACCATTGACATATAAACCTACCCCGTTGACATTTTAAGGGCTTAAGGAATCGGATAGGGACGTCACTCGTGGTATTCAATAGGCTTAGTTTCAAAAGGGTAAGACCTTTGGAAGCCATTCTTCTATGTAGAGTCTATAGATAAAAGAATATATGAATGCGCATTATATTTATCTTTCTGATATGTTCTTGTATGCGTTTTAGAGAGAGAGAGAGAGAGAGAGAGAGAGAGAGAGAGAGAGAGAGAGAGAGAGATGTAGTCATTGCATACCCATTTCTTATTTACTGTTTCTCATTATATTGTTATTTGAAGGTACAATGTTTTCATATCAAATGTCACGTGTAAGAGAGAGAGAGAGAGAGAGAGAGAGAGAGAGAGAGAGAGATGTAGCCATTGCATATCCATTTCTTATTTACTTCGTTTCTCATTATATTGTTATTTGAAGGTACAATGTTTTCATATCAAATGTCACGTGTAAGAGAGAGAGAGAGAGAGAGAGAGAGAGAGAGAGAGAGAGAGAGAGAGAGAGAGAGAGAGAGAGAGAGAGAGAATGTAGCCATTGCATATCCATTTCTTAATTACTTTGTTTCTCATTATATTGTTATTTGAAGGTACAATGTTTTCATATCAAATGTCACGTGTAAGAGAGAGAGAGAGAGAGAGAGAGAGAGAGAGAGAGAGAGAGAGAGAGAGAGAGAGAGAGAGAGAGAGAGAGAGAGAGTTATTTCTTTAATTTGCCATTAATCTTAATTTCAACCCAGACTAATGATTAATGATTTTTAACCTTGCCCAATAAACACGCATTTCAACCCTTGGCCTTGGCAGCAGTATTAGTTAAACTGGTATTCATTTTAATATGTTAATTTTTCAACACATTCCGGTATGGTGATCTTCTGGACTGGGGTTCGAGGCTCTCCCTAGCTCGATAGTTTCTTGCAGTCTGCAAACTCACCATGTGAGCTACGGATGGGTGGTTTTGGGAGAGCTGAGTCATCAAAAGCCGTTGCCTGGTCCTCCCAGGTCTTAACCTAGGTGGAGAGGGTCCTTGGGTGCTGGTCATATGCATATAGTGTCAGTCTCTGTTCTTCTTCTTCTTCTTCTTCTTATTATTATTATTATTATTATTACAAGCTAAGCTATAACCCTAGTTGGAAAAGCAAGATGCTATAAGCTCAGGGGCTCCAACAAGGAAAAATAGCCCAGTGAGGAAAGGAAACAAGGAAATAAATAATTTACAAGAGAAGGTATAAAAAATTAATATATAAATAGGGCATTGTCACTGTCCCTTGCCTCTGCCATTCATGAGCGACCTTTAAACTTTTAAGGCAAAGAACTCTTTTACTCACAAATAAACTCAAATAGCCAAACACCTACTCCGTGTTCCACTGAGTAAAGAAACTTGATTTATTATGCCTGTATACAACGTAATCCCGCGATGCCGTTGCTCACACACCAAAAGAATAATGACGTATAATTAGCCAGTCGATAGAAGTAATTGTACAGTACCTACAAAATCTACAGGATAGTTTTGATTTATATCAATGTAAAAGAAAAATGAGGTTTGACCCAGGGTCGTAGATAGAGGTTTGAGGGTGGGTCCCGGGGATTGAGTTAATAAAGATCCCTCCCCTCTCACTTACCCTGGTGAGAGGCGAGAAATCATGGGAGAGGTGGCGGTAATTTTGAATGTATACGTATTTACTTTTATTTTCTGACGATACTTTGTAGGCTCCTCTCTTTTGGAGGTCCCTGTCTTGGCGGCCCTTCTCTCTTGGTGGCCCTTTTCTTTTGGAGGTCCCTCTCTCTTGATGACCCTTTTCTTTATAGGCCTCTCTCTCTTGGTGGCCCTTTTCTTTTGGAAGTCCCTCTCTCTTGGAGGTCCCTCTCTCTTGGTGACCATTTTCTTTTGGAGGGCCCTCTCTCTTGGAAGTCCCTCTCTCTTGGTGGCCGTTTTCTTTTGGAGGGCCCTCTCTCTTGGAAGTCCCTCTCTCTTGGTGGCCCTTTTCTTTTGGAAGTCCCTCTCTCTTGGAGGTCCCTCTCTCTTGGTGACCATTTTCTTTTGGAGGGCCCTCTCTCTTGGAAGTCCCTCTCTCTTGGTGGCCGTTTTCTTTTGGAGGGCCCTCTCTCTTGGAAGTCCCTCTCTCTTGGTGGCCGTTTTCTTTTGGAGGGCCCTCTCTCTTGGAAGTCCCTCTCTCTTGGTGGCCCTTTTCTTTTGGAAGTCCCTCTCTCTTGGAGGTCCCTCTCTCTTGGTGACCATTTTCTTTTGGAGGGCCCTCTCTCTTGGAAGTCCCTCTCTCTTGGTGGCCGTTTTCTTTTGGAGGGCCCTCTCTCTTGGAAGTCCCTCTCTCTTGGTGGCCCTTTTCTTTTGGAAGTCCCTCTCTCTTGGAGGTCCCTCTCTCTTGGTGACCATTTTCTTTTGGAGGGCCCTCTCTCTTGGAAGTCCCTCTCTCTTGGTGGCCGTTTTCTTTTGGAGGGCCCTCTCTCTTGGAAGTCCCTCTCTCTTGGTGGCCGTTTTCTTTTGGAGGGCCCTCTCTCTTGGAAGTCCCTCTCTCTTGGTGGCCGTTTTCTTTTGGAGGGCCCTCTCTCTTGGAAGTCCCTCTCTCTTGGTGGCCCTTTTCTTTTGGAGGTTCCTCTCTTTTGGAATTCCCTCTCTCCTGGAGGCCCTTCTCTTCTCTTTTGGAGGTCCCTCTCTCTTGGAAGCCCCTCTTTCTTGGAGGCCCTTCTCTTTCGGAGGTCACTCTCTCATGGAGGTCCTTCTCTCTTGGTAGTCCCTCTTTTTTGGAGGCCCTTTTCCTTTAGGGCCCCTCTTTTTTGTAGGGGCCTATTTATTTGACACTTCTCTCTCTCTCTCTCTCTCTCTCTCTCTCTCTCTCTCTCTCTCTCTCTCTCTCTCTCTCTCTCTCTCTTGGAGGCCCATTTTTTGGGAAGCCCCTCTCTTTTTGGAAGTCCCTCTGTTTTGGAGACCCTTTTCTCTTGGAAGTCCCTCTCGTTTGGAGGCCCCACTTTTTAGAGGCCCCTCTCTCTTGGAGGCCCAGAGTCCGTTTTCAAAAAGGCTGTTTTTATTTGAAGACAACAAGAGATATCGAAAAGCACCAGTGAATGATGTGGTTAGTTTAATTAATAAACATAGTGGCATTGATAACGGGGAAATTTGAAAAACAAAATATAACAAAACTTTATGTTCTATTCCGTAGGTTTTATTCTTGCTCTCAGGGATGATGAGGTTGCAACGACCAAAGAAACTAACGAGTTTGAGCAGGACGCGAACGCCAGTCTAGCGATCACCAATCAGGGACGTCACCAAATCGGCCACCCCGACTTTTTTTTCAGTTGTATTTGGTCGAATTTCAAATTTGCTTGGAGGTTCCTCAGCTTGAAGTAAAGCTCTTTGTCCATCTGTCAAAAATATCTGTAAAATACAGTGTAAAACAGACAAAAGGGAACTTGAGTTCCGTGTAATAAGTAACGTTATTACACGAACTTTATTTCATATTTCATTCTGGATTATTTAACATGTTCGCCTAGCATTCGCATGGCAGCAGCTTGATCCCAACCTAAGACCGTGAGTTCAAGCTGTTTACTTGGGTAGGCCACTGCTGTGATTAGGCACCACGGTGGGGTTTTTGGCTTGCCAGACTGACGTTCTGGTGAGTATATATTCTGACGAAACTGGAACCAGACACTTTTAACCTTTATTATTGTTTTCGAGTCAAAGCAACGTGATAAAAGGCTTGGCAAAATGTATGCATGATCACGTGTATAGGGAGATCAGCAAATGGGAAAAATCCACTTAAAGGAGAATGGTAAAAGGCTCCATTGTTGGGGTCACCTTTGTTACTGTTTGTTACCGAAATATATTTATCGACTGAACATGGCGGGGGTTATTGAGAGAGAGAGAGAGAGAGAGAGAGAGAGAGAGAGAGAGAGAGAGAGAGAGAGATGATGTATTCATTTCATATCTATTTCTTATTTACCTTTCTTCTCATTATATTGTAATTTGAGGGTCTAGTGATTTCATGTAAAGTGTCGTGTGTAAGAGAGAGAGAGAGAGAGAGAGAGAGAGAGAGAGAGAGAGAGAGAGAGTATAAACCTAGATATTTGCTCTTTATTATATAGGGGAGATCAGTGCAATTACCATTCTTCTATCCATTAAGATACCACTACTAGAGAGTTTTGCCGTATTTTGACTGGCCAGACAGTACTACATTGGATCCTTCTCTCTGGTTACGGTTCATTTTCCCTTTGCCTACACATACACTGAATAGTCTGGCATATTCTTTACATAATCTCCTCTGTCCTCATACACCTGGCAACATTGAGATTACCAAACAATTCTTCTTCATCCAAGGGGTTAACTAATGCACTGTAATTGTTCAATGGCCACTTTCCTCTTGTTAAGAGTAAAAGAGACTCTTTAGCTATGGTAAGCAGCTCTTCTAAGAGAAGGACACTTCAAAATCAAACCATTGTTCTATAATCTTGGGTAGTGCCATAGCCTCTGTACCATGATCTCCCACTGTCTTGGATTAGAGTTCTCTTGCTTGAGGGTACACTCGGGCACACTATTCTATGTTATTTCTCTTCCTCCTGTTTTGTTAAAGTTTATATAGCTTATATAGGAGATGTTTATTTTGATGTTGTTGCTCTTATCAAAATACTTCATTTTTCCTTGTTTCCTTTCCTCACTGGGCTATTTTCCCTGTTGGAGCCCCTGGGCTCGTAGCATCCTGCTTTTCCAACTAGGGTTGTGGCTTGGCAAATAATAATAATAACAATACTGAAAGAATATCCTGTATTTGATACATTGCAGGCATTAAAATGCAACAATCTTTTAAACATACGTAGACAAACTTATCATTGCAATTAACAATTACAGAAAATAATGGGCAAAATTGAGATCATGACCTCACCTCTTACAAAGTTATAAATCATAACTCCGTTTTATTATCTTCCGAAAATGATTTACGTGTCATTTGTTTCATGAATACAACTTAAGAACCAATTTTCTTAAGAAATCACAACTTCGCAATGAGACCCGAAGAAAATATTGATGGTAATAAAACGGTCTACGCTGACATGACAGAGAAATTGGTTGTTTGGAAAATGTTATTATGGCAAAACTCATTTCTATAACCTGTTTGCGTAAGAGCGTCTGGTTATTATTATTATTATTATTATTATTATTATTATTGTTATCTTTATTATTATCATCATCATCATCATCATCATCAATTATTATTATTATTATTATTATTATTATTAGCTAAGCTAAAACCCTGGTTGTAAAAGCAAGATGCTACAAGCCCAATGCCTCTAACATGGAAAAACAGCCCAGTGAGGAAAGGAAATAAGGAAATGCATAAAATTCACACAAGTAATGCATAGAATTTATAAAATATCTAAAAATCAGTAACAACGTTAAAGTTGATCTATCATGTACAAACTATGAAGAGAGCCTTATGTCAGCCTGTCCAACACTCAAACTTCTTCTTCTTCTTCTTCTTCTTCTTCTTCTTCTTCTTCTTCTTCTTCTCCCACTTCTATGTGGGGTCGATGTTTCTGGTCAGCTTTCTCCATCCACCTCTGTCCCACACCTCATCACCGGTTAATCCCTTTGATCGAAGGCCATCCTTGATACAGTCCATCCACCTTCGCTTTGGTCTTCCTCTCCTTCTCGTTCCCTGTACCTCCATTTCCATCACCCTCCTCCCAATGTACTGTTCATCTCTTCTCATGACATGACCATACCACCTCATTCTACTTTCTTGGATCTTATCTGATAGTTTTCTAACTCGTGTGGTACCCCTAATTACCTCATTCCGTATCTTATCTCTTCTTGTCACCCCACACATCCATCTCAACCTTCTTATCTCTGCCACATCCAGTTTCTTCTCTTCTGTCTTCTTTATTGCCCACGTCTCCGCTCCATACATAATTGCCGTGGGCAATAAAGAAGACAGAAGAGAAGATGTCCAACAGTCAAACATCCACAGCAAATTTAAAGCCAAAAGTCCCACCGATTCAGCTGCCTGATTTAAGAAATCCTTGCTAACCCAGGTGACGTCAGAGTTACAAGTCTCTGTCCAAAAGGCTTGCAACATGTTTCATGCAACCGCATAATATTGACTGCAACTGAGAAAGTTACATGATACATTATTTAAAGTTGGATCTGATGAGAACGTGAGTGGGGTCCAGGAAGTAATTTTGGTTTGTAAGGAATTCTATCTGATAACTATATGTCTTCAAGGTTAGAATTGAATCTAAAATTAATTTTTCTATGATTATGATATAACCGTGTGCACTTCTTTTCTTCATCATTGTCATCATCTTCTTACTACTACTACTACTACTACTACTACTACTACTACTACTACTACTACTACTACTACTACTACTAGTAGTAGTACTAGTAGTGCTATAGCCTTTCTGTACCATCGTCTTTCACTGTCTTGGGTTAGAGTTCCTTTGCTTGAAGGTACACTTGGGCACACTATTCTATCTTTATTTCTCTTTCTCTTGTTTTATTTTTTTGGGGGAAGTTTTATAGTTTATATATGAAAGTTATATTTTAATGTTATTATTGTTCTTAAGATATTCAATTCAATTGTTCATTACTTCTCTTGCAGTTTATTTATTTCTTGTTTCCTTTCCTCACTGGGCTATTTTTCCTCGTATCCCTTGGGCATAATAGCATCCTGCTTTTCCAACCAGGGTTGTAGCTTATCTAACAACAACAACAACAATAATAATAATAATAATAATAATAATAATAATAATAATAATAATAATAGTAATAATAATGACACCAAAAGAGAAAATAGGCGAACAACGAAATAATCTTGATATGTAAAAAAGAATATTCCGTCACAGGCGCACTTACAGTAAGTAATTCATGTACTGAGACATGCAGAAAAGCAATAATATCATGTCACTCTGTACTTGAATGATTGGAGAACCTTGAATATCATCTGACATTGATATTTTCTTAGATGGAGTTCTAATACAGAGCATTTTGTCATGCTTATTTTTTTGTGATGGTTAAAGATCCACATAGAAGACGATGGACTGACGAGCTAAGAAAACTTGCTGGTATAGACTTGTATAGAAAGGTCTTGAGCAGATGCGAGTGGAAGAACATGTCTGAAGCTTTTATTATTATTATTATTATTATTATTATTATTATTATTAGCTAAGCTACAACCCTAGTTGGATAAGCAGGATGCCATAAGCCCAAGGGCTCCAACAGGGAAAAGTAGCTCAGTGAGGAAATTAATCAAGGAAAGAAATAAACTTCAAGAGAAGTAATAAACAATAAAAATAGAATATTTTAAGAACAGTAACAGCATTAAATGACACACACACACAAACACATGTATGTATGTATGTATGTATGTATATATAATAATAATAATAATAATAATAATAATAATAATAGTTCATTAATTATTAAAGTTAATCCATCCCTCCATACGTTTTCTCGGCGAGTCGGTCTAAGGAAGTTCCTCTCGTATATCCTCGGTCTAAGCTCTGTAAAGTTCCCCCCTAATGTCCAACCCCCTCCAATCCCTCCCTCTGGGAGGGGGCTCCTCCTAGGTGTTACCTCCCCCCCCCCCCATTGCCCTATCCATTATTGAGAAGTTAGCTACGAAAACCGCCTTCCGTCTAACACCTCTCTATAAGATAGTCGATATGTGTAGACTTGCCGTTCCGACACTCGGCACTGACAATTCTCTTCTAATTCCTACACACGAAACCTCTCTCTCTCTCTCTCTCTCTCTCTCTCTCTCTCTCTCTCTCTCTCTCTCTCTCTCTCTCTCTCTCAAATGATTGTCTTAATAAGACATTAAAATGCCAAAACATCTTCCCTTTATATCTTTCTTCCAAAGTAAAATGCAACGATTTATGCATAACCGTTTTAAGACATCCGAACGTCTTTTAAGAAATGTTTGATCTAAACAAACTAAACACTATCATTTTGTTCTTTTCCCCTTCGAGTTAACAACCCACCTTTTTAAGTTATTGATTGACACATCTATTTATATTCTATGACTGTGGACTCCTTCCCCTACACCACACTCCTTCCTGTGAACAGATTATACATTGCACGCGTATTTTATAATGCAGTCACTTCTATTCTCTCTCTCTCTCTCTCTCTCTCTCTCTCTCCCTCTCTCTCTCTCTCTCTCTCTCTCTCTAGTCTTTGAGACATCCAAAATCTTTTTAACTCTGTGTGTGCGTGTGTGATGTAGTCTGTCAAGAACATATATTTTGGCCAAGGAATATATCGGATTTGACTTGGAACTACAGTGCACTCAACTAAGAGCTATCGCTCAGTTTATAATTCTGCTGATGATGAGTAGTTTGACACCTCATCACCATCATCATCTCCTCCAACGTAAATTTATATTGACGCAAAGGGCCTCGGTTAGATTTCCCAAGTCGTCTCTATCTTGAGCTTTTAAATCAATACTTCTTCATTCATCATCATCTACTTCACGCTTCATAGTCCTCAACCATGTAGGCCTGGGTCTATCAAATCTTCTAATGCCTTGTGGTGCCCAGTTGAAAGTTTGGAGAACTAATCTCTCTTGGGGAGTGCGAAGAGCATGTCCAAACCATCTCCATCTACACCTCATTATGATCTCATTCACATATGGCACTCGAGTAATCTCTCTTTATAGTTTCATTTCTAATCCTGTCCTGATATTCAACTCTCAATATTCTTCTGAGGGTTTTGTTCTCAAATCTACAAATCAGTTGGATATTGTTCCCACGACTCATGTCCATACAGTAACACCGATCTCACTAAACTGATATATAGCCTGATTTTTATATGTAACTTCAGGCGACTTGAATCCCAAATTTTACTTAACCTAGCCATTGTCTGATTTGCTTTTTTTCAATCTTTCTTAAACTCACATTCTAAAGATCCTGTATTAGAGACTATGAATCAATCACAATTGTTATCATTATAACGTTTCTAACGTCCGCCAGTATTTCAAAGTGTTTTAACTTTAACTGATCTCCATCTTTTTATCTGTTCCAAGCTCTTCCTATCTTTGCCGTGTCTCTACATTATTCACCGTCCAAATCATCGCTCTCTGTAAACTCTATGCTAAGATCAATATTTTTTTTCAAGAGGTTGAATCTTCTTTCTTTAATTGACGTTCAATTCACAATTCCTTCCAATTTTGGGGAAATGATTACAACAACCCCTTTATAGTTAACTACTGCAATGTAATTGTTCAGTGGCTACTCTCCTCATAGATAGTAGGTTGGCCAGGGTACCAGCCACCCGTTGAGATACTACTGCTAGAGAGTTATGGGGCCCTTTGGCTTATATCATCCTGCTTTTCCAACTAGAGTTGTAGCTTAACAAGTCATGATAATAATAATAATAATAATGATAATAATAATTCTCCTCGTTTAACTTAACGATCATCCGTTACAATCGTATATAAACGCCAGACTGGGGTTCGAGTCCCGCTCAAACTCGTTAGTTCTTTTGGTCGCTGCAACCTTACCATCAATGTGAGCTAAGGATGGGGAGGGAGTTTGGGGGAGCCTATAGATCTATATGCTGAGTCATCAGGAGCCATTGCCTGGCCCTCCTTGGTCCTAGCTTGTGTGGAGAGGGGGCTTGGTCGCTGATCATATGTATATATGGTCAGTCTCTAGGGCATTGTCCTACTTGATAGGGCAATGTCACTGTCCCTTGTCTCTGCCATTCATGAGCGGCCTTTAAACCTTTAAACAAATGCAGTCGCTTCTAGTCTACTGCAGAACAAAGGCCTCAGACATGTCTTTATTCATGTCTGAGGTTTGGTCAGTTTTCATCAGCACGCTGGCCTCAGCGGATTGATGATGGTGGGAGACTTTAGTCTGATCGCTCACAGCAAACCAACTTAGTACGGGTGGCCCTGACTAGTACAGCTTTGCTGATCATAGCGATACGCAAACCCTTCCATCACATTAAGGTATCCCCACTCAGAAAGGGACTTACTTTCAGTGCATCATTAATTTAAAACAGAAGAAAAATTATTAAACTGTCTTTTTTCATCGAAAAACTGTCTTTTTAATAGAAAAACTGTCTTTTTAATAGAAAAACTGTCTTTTTAATCGAAAAACTGTCTTTTTAATCGAAAAACTGTCTTTTTAATCGAAAAACTGTCTTTTTAATCGAAAAAACTGTCGTTTTTAATCGAAAAACTGTCTTTTTAATCGAAAAGCTGTCTTTTTAATCGAAAAACTGTCGTTTTTAATCGAAAAACTGTCTTTTTAATCGAAAAACTGTCTTTTTAATCGAAAAACTGTCGTTTTTAATCGAAAAAACTGTCGTTTTTAATCGAAAAACTGTCTTTTTAATCGAAAAGCTGTCTTTTTAATCGAAAAACTGTCTGTTTAAATCGAAAAACTGTCTTTTTTCATCTAAAAACTGATTTTTAATCGAATAACTGCCTTTTTTAATCGAAAAACTCTTTTTTCATCGAAAAACTGCCTTTTTTTTAATCGAAAAACTGTCTTTTTTTTAATCGAAAAACTTCCGAAGTACAATTTCTGTTTTTCAGTTTTTATCCCATCCAATTGTTTTTCTCGAGTTTAGCCTCTTGACATCTTTGATAAATCAACATTGACCTGTTTTCGCTTCGTGTTTTCAAAAATTTCTCGATTCTATTCTGAGGTTGTTTTTCAACCTCCTAAGTTGTATCTCAAGGACAGTCTTTAAAGAATTAATTTCGTGATCTTCTTTCGAAACCTAATACGTTCTCTTCTTCTTCTGATTTTGGAAAAAAAATAAATGAATTTTTTGTCGAGTTCACATGCAACACGAACTCTTACGCTGTGCTAAAAATGGAGCTTCTGGAATTATTTGATGTAACTGTAACTGTAACTGTGACTGTACAGGAACTCGATTGATATTCGATGAAGACTGGTTGAGTAAGTCACTGTTATTGATTGTTAACTCCTTATTTTGAGTTTTGAGCGAAAACAAGAAATTTTTAAGTTCGTACAGTCACGCAAGATTTGAGAATGAATCGTGAATTTGAAGAAGGAATAATTTCAGATGATTACTCAGGTGGATAGATTAACAAAAAAAAAAAAAAAAAAAAAAAAAGCAAATTAAACGAATAAATAATACGCAAGAAATTAAAAAATCAAGTTCAAATTTGCAGCAAATGTTTTTTTTTTATGTTTATTATAGTTTGTATATAAAATATTTGTTTTAATGTTGCTAACGTTTTTAAAATATTTTATTTTCATTGTTCTATAACTTCTTATATCGTTTATTCATTTCCTTATTTCCTTTCCTGACTGGGCTATTTTTTCTTGTTGGAACCCTTGGGCTTATAGAATTCTTCTTTTCCAACTAGGCTTGTAGCTTAGCTAATAAAAATAATAATAATAATAATAATAATAAAGCAATCATGGCGAGCTGCGTATTCAAAGGCCTATTGGAAACGTCCCTGCTTGGTGATTGCCAGACTGGGGTTCGAGTTCCGCTCAAACTCCATAGTTTCCTGTAGTGTCTGCAACCTCACTATCCCTGTAAGGTAAGAATGGGGCGGTTTGGGGAGCATATAAGTCTACCTGCTTAGTCATCAACAGCCATTTGCCTGACCCTCCCTGGTCCTAGCTTTGATGGAGAGAGGCTTCCACGCTGATTTTATAGGTTTAAGGTTGCTCATGAATGACAGAGGAAAGGGACAGTGACATTGCCCTAGCAAGCAGGACAATTCCCTAGAGACTGACTATATTTTATATGATCAGCGCCCAAGCCCCCTCTCCATCCAAGCTAGGACCAGGGAGGGCCAGGCAAATGGCTGTTGATGACTCAACAGATAGACCTATAGGCTCCCCCAAACCCCCCAACCTTAGCTCACAAGGATGGTTAGGTTGCAGACACTAATAGCACTAACGAGACTGAGCGGGACTCGAACACCCGACTGGCAAACACCAGGCAGAGACGTTACAAATCAGGCCATAACAACCCACATTTATATGTGGTTACTCTCTATGGCATTGTCCTGCTTGCTATGGCATTGTCACTGTCCCTTGCCACTGCCATTCATGAGGGGCATTTAAACCTTTAAACAGCTAAAAATTCCTTAAAGTTCAATTGATCGCTAGTTGAAAATGCTATTTACATTTTAATGGCAGAATCTAAAACATATCAACGGTTGCAACTCTGATAAGGAAGCAATAACGACTTCAAATTCTTGGATAAAAGTTTCGAATATTCAAGCAAAGCTTGCGATCTCATATTTGGCATGAGAAAAAAAATTTAACAACTCATATTTAGCATGAGAAAAAATTTAACAACTAATTATAGGGAAGAGGGCAGTATGCATTTTCTACATTTGTTGCAAAAAGAGGCTCTTATTTTTTCTAATGATACAATGATAAGAAAATCAAGGGCGTAGCTTGAAATTTGGGAGCCCAGGGGGCCCAAAGAAGGCCCTGCTTACCTTTACCCTCGAGGGGAACGGGAACTAATGAAAGAAATCTATAACCTTAAAGGTTTAAGGGTCCCTCATGATTGGCAGAGGCAGGAATAAGTAACATTGCCCTATCAAGCAGGACAATGCACTAGGTTTAAAGGATGCTCATGAATGGCAGAGGCAAGAGACAGGGGCAATACCGTAGCAGGACAATGCCCTAGAGACAGACCAAATATCCATATGATCAGCACTGTCCTGCTAGCTAAGGCAATGCTTTTGTCCCTTGCCTCTTCCATTTACGAGTTATCTATAAACCTTTAAACTTATTTTCTCTCGATATTATTATTATTATTATTATTATTATTATTATTATTATTATTACAAGCTAGGCTATAAACCTAGTTGGAAAAGCAAGATGCTATAAGGCCAAGGAGTCCAACAGGGAAAAAATAGCCCAGTGAGGAAAGGAAGCAAGGAAATAGATATACTGCAAGAGAAATATAAGCAATCAAGATAAAATATTTCAAGAAAAGTTACATTTAATTAGATCCTTCACATATAAATTATAAAAACTTAAAAAAATAAAAAACAAGAGGAAGAGAAATACGATATAATGATGTGCCCGAGTGTACCCTCAAGCAAGAGAACTCTAATACAAGACAGTGGAAGGCCATGGTACAAAGGCTATGGCTCTACCCAAGACTAGAGAACAATGATTTGACTTTGGAGTGTCCTTCTCCTGGAAGAGCTAAAGATTCAAGATTCTCTTCTCGCCTTACCAAGAGGAAAGTAGACATTGAACAATTACATTGCAGTAGTTAACCCCTTGAGCAAAGAAGAATTGTTTGGTAATCTTAATGTTGTCAGGTGTATGAGGACAGAGGAGAATATGGTAAGAATAGGCCATTTCTCCAGAATGGTTTAAGGATTGAATATCTGCGTTAGCAAAACTGATTGTTGAATAATCCTATTTGTAAATTTTTTCAGTCTTTAACACTCAATTTCTTAAACTAACCTAACCTAATTTAGTAAAGTGCATGTCTCCATTACAAACTATTGACACATAGCCATAAGCCGTAAATTCATTTCATGATGTTGATATAAAGTTACAGGTGTAGGCCTACTTGGTGATCAGGGTCAAAAACTTTCCTTGGGAATGTCCAGTCAGACTTGTGTTCTCATGATAGGCCCAGTCTCTTCAAACTTTCTTAGAATGCTTGATTTTTACAAATTTGATGAATTTACATCTAAGGACTAGCATTGGAGTCTGTAAGGTCATTCAGAGACAAGGTGATCAGACATCTCATATTCGATAGGATTGATCTGTATTTATGACTTTTGCCTTTTGCTGTTTTTATCCAAATACTCTCCTCTCTCTAATGTTGTGTGGGAAAACTCTCGCTTATGAATACGAATCCAAACATCTGCCATACAGTAGTACCTAATTACCTCCACCAATGAAGTTGGAAGAGGGTTATGTTTTCGCCCCCTGTTTGTGTGTTTATTTGTATATATGTGTGTGTGTTTGTTTGTGAACAGCTACCTGGCCACAGTTTTAATCGTAGAGTAATGAAACTTGCAGGGATTGACTGTTATGTGAAAAGCTGGAAATGATTAGGTTTTGGAAGGTCAAGGTCACGGTCAAGCAAAACGTTTAATTCACGTAATCAGTCATAAGGTTAGACATCGTTGTCACAGAGACTCCAAACTTTGTTTATATTTGAGTGTATGAAAATGCCAATTAATACATGTTAAAATCAAAGGTCAAGGCCAAGGTCGAGAAATAAGCAGCCGTGGCGGCGGTCTGCGCTCTACTGAGTGCTCCTCTAGTACCTAAGGCTTTAACAATATCCCGAATTGTAATGTACGTTTAATAGGGGAGAGCTTTTCTTGGAAATTGTTATTTTGACATTTGATAAATATCGACGATGAGGAAGAAGAAAACTCAACATCAGTTCATTATACTGAATGTTGCATAAGATTTTTCATAACTCTGACCATCCTTTACATTCAGATCTCCATAGACAATTCTATCCTGTTCGTAATACTAGGCAGGCAGTTAATTCCAATAGCCAGGCCTTCTCCATCATCAGGTTCAATACTACACAGTATTCTAAAAGTTTTATTCCAGCTGTTACCAAGTTGTGGAATGATCTTCCTAATCGGGTAGTTGAATCAGTAGAACTTCAAAAGTTCAAAGTTGATGCAAATGCTTTTATGTTGACCAGGCAGACATGAGTCTTTTTATAGTTTATATATGACATATCTGTTTTGACGTTTTTACTGTTTTTAGAATGATTTATTGTTAA
>NC_090729.1:117074549-117132049 GCF_036898095.1 Palaemon carinicauda
AAACGTTTCTAGAGTGATCTAGTGTTTAGTCTCTTTCCAGCCACTGAATTATTTATCTTTCATTAGATTTTTCTGTTACATTGTAATTCTGTTTTCGCAATTACTAACTTTTGAGAAAGGATAGAATTGCGTGTTTCAGGTACAAACCACTTAAAGTTTCGAGTTCAGTGAAATAAGTGCAAACAGGAAATCTAAGTGATAAGTGATTAGCGCAAAGTGTGTCAGTGTTGTGCGTGAGGGTACTTCTGTGCGCGCCAGTCGTCCCTCCCAGTCCGGGACCTCTTGCAAGCTCCCAAGCCCAGGGGAGAAGCAATGTCGAAGGGCAAAAGGGTTCAGCAGGCCTTGATCGGCGCACAGAAGTATCCTCGGTGGTTGAGGGCGTGTCTTACCGAGACCGTCACTCCCACCCGCAGACGATTGAGCCCTTATTTTGCTCGTCTGCAGAAGAAATTTAGGGGAGAAAACGCTGGTCTCAGGTCTCAAGACCTCTTAAACGTAAAGTCCAGACCTATGCCAGACGTACGAAGTTAGAGTTCAACAACCCGGATGCAGTCATTGGGTTAGCTCTGACTCGCCGCAGTCATCAGTTGAATGCACTCCGCCTAAGAGGAGTAAGGTTCTGCCGCAACAGATCTCTGCTGTTAAGGCTTTACCTCAGCAGACCTTAGTGTCTGCCGACCCCAAGTTGACTCTACTGCAGTCCATGCAGTCACAACTTTCGGTCTTGATGCGTGAGTGTCGGGCTGAGAAGGTTGCGCCTCCGCCTGCGCTCGCTCCGCCTGCGCTCGCTCCGCCTGCGCTCCCTCCGCCTGCGCTCGCTCCGCCTGACCGCAGGCCTGCCAGGTGTACGATGTTGAGCCACATTATGAGTTTACTGATCCCAGTGGTGTGCAGCTCCCTCCGCCTTCCTTAAGGCAACCTCAGCAATGGGAACAGGAGGCTTATACCTCTCTTCCTCCGCTTCCACTTGCTGTTCCACCAGTGAGGCAACACTCGCTTGAGGTACAACAACCTCTCCCATCCATGAGTCAGTCTCCTCAGCTCTCGCTGCAGCGAGCTCAACCCTCCTCAGGGCAAGCACCTCAACAACTTAGCCTTGCGCCTCAGGAGCCTCAACTTGCGAGACTTTTACTGCGTTCTGCGCAGCCACTGCCTTTTCGCTCTCAGCTCACACCGCAGGAACCTCAACTCGTTCCTCAGGAACTTGCTACTGCGCATCCCGCCAACCACTCAGCAAGCGCAACCCTTGAGTTCAGCCACTCATGCCAGGAGTCAGCCCTCCTCCACCCATGCGCCTACCTTCTGCTACTTCTTTTGATCAGCCTTTGCAGACTGAGCCTCAGGTGTTCCCTCAACAGAGTCTTGAAGAGGAAACCACAACTATTGTTGTTCCAGCTCGTTCTGACTCTGCTGTTCAGCATACCTTACCTCCATTTTCGAACATTATGATAATGGAGGTTATTTGTATTACTTATAAAAATATATTTGTATTCCTTGCAATATATTTTTAACAATATCGCAAAATATGGCAAAAATATGAATCATGAGTTATGAATGTAAGGTAAATATTATGTTGATATTAAAACCCCATGCAAGCATGCATAAAGCACTCTAGCACTGGTCATGGAATTTCTGAGAAATGTTAAACGCCATGCACACGCTCTGCTTACCTTACAGCATGCTCTACATACAGCATGCTCTGCTTACAGCATGCTCTGCATACAACATGCTCTGCATACAGCATGCTCTGCATACAACATGCTCTACATACAGCATGCTCTGCATACAGCATGCTCTGCATACAACATGCTCTGCATACAGCATGCTCTGCATTCAGCATGCTCTGCATACAACATGCTCTGCATACAGCATGCTCTGCATTCAGCATGCTCTGCATACAACATGCTCTACATACAGCATGCTCTGCATACAGCATACTCTGCATACAACATGCTCTGCATACCTTACCGCATGCTTCTCAGTCACACATCTTTGGTTGTTGCCAACTCACTAGACTGGCAAGCAGTTTCATAATGTTGCCTTCTAGTCTGCTGCTTTTGCACCAGTGAAACCCTCACTGAGAGAACTTAGCTTTTCTAGGATATGGTCCCTGTAGATGAGAAAGTTCTTTTCTCCCTCCATCTGATATTCCCTTGAGGACTCTGTCATTTGGAGGGAGCCTTTAGCTGCGTAGCCTCCTATGGACTTTTATTTAAGCATAACATGCTTCCAGGGAAGGTAATGGTTCCACTTCAGTCGCTAATCCCGTCTGTTACCACACCTGCTCCCATAGACCTTGAGCTGTGTTGCAAGACATGCAGTCCAAGCTTAGTCCTTGTTAGAGGATTTTTTGTTTACGGAGTCAATGTGTCACGGGGAAGACGTTCAACAACCAGCAGAAGTGACTTGTTGTGACGCAGTGCGGCAACCTCAGCAACCCGATAAGGAGTTGTCTGTACGACCCAGACAGTCTAGACAGATTCGGGTTGTCACTGTACTTCCTCGCTTGCCCATGGTTGACAGTTCACAGACTGTGCAGCAGTACCATGATCTTGTGTCCGGCTCCGTCAGACGACTGGCTTTTAAGAGCTCCCACAAGTCGTCGCTGTCTGGAGATTTTCAAATGGACTATGGATCTGACCAAGGAACTGGACCTCCTGGTCAATTTTGAGGAGTCTCAGCTCGTCCCATCCCAGACCATTGTCTCCTTGGGTATGGATCTTCAGAGTCGAGCTTTTCGGGCTTCTCCGTCGGCCCCAAGGATCTTCCAAGCCCTAGAATGCATCCAGAGCATGCTGAGAAGGAACCGATGCTCAGTCAGGTAGTGGATGAGTCTAACAGGGACACTCTCATCGCTGGCCCTGTTCATCGTGTTAGGGAGACTCCACCTCCCCCCCCTTCAGTATCATCTAGCTGCTCACTGGATAAAGGACATGACGCTAGAGACGGTCTCAGTTCCTGTTTCCGAAGAGAGGAGGTCTTCTCTCGCGTGGTGTAAGAACAGCTTTCTTCTCAAGGAAGTCTACCTTTGGCTGTTCAGAAACACGACCGCCGTCTCCTCTCGGACGCATCAGACACGGGCTGGGGTGCGACTTTGGACGGACAAGAATGCTCGGGAACATGGAATCAGGAGCAAAGGACACTTCACATCAATTGCAAGGAGTTGTTGGCGGTTATTCTGGCCTTGATAAACTTCAAGTCCCTCCAGCTTAACAAAGTGGTGGAGGTGGACTCTGACAACACCACAGCCCTGGCTTACATCTTCAAGCAGGGAGGGACTCTTTCGTGGAAGTTGTTCTAGATCGCAAGGGACCTACTCATCTGGTCTAAAGATCGAAAGCTAACTGGTAACGAGGTTCATTCAGGGCGGTATGAATGTCATGGCAGATCACCTCAGCCGGAAGGGTCAGGTCATCCCCACAGAGTGGACCCTTCTCAAGAATGTTTGCAGCAGACTTTGGGCCCTGTGGTGTCAGCCAACCATAGATCTGTTCGCTACCTCGATAACCTAGAGACACTCTGTTGTATTGTTCTCCGATTCCAGACCCAGCAGCAGTTCAAGTGGATGCTTTTCTGCTGGATTGGTTCCATCTCGACCTGTATGCATTCCCGCCGTTCAAGATTGTCAACAGGGTACTTCAGAAGTTCTCCTCTCACAAAGGGACACGGCTGACGTTGGTTGGCTCCGCTCTGGCCCGCGAGAGAATGGTTCTTAGAGGTACTGCAATGGCTGGTCGACATTCCCAGGACTCTTCCTCTAGGAGTGAACCTTCTAAGTCTACCTCACGTAAAGAAGGTACACCCAATCCTCCACGCTCTTCGTCTGACTGCCTTCAGACTTTCGAAAGACTCTCAAGAGCTAGGGGCTTTTCGAAGGAGGCAGACAGAGCGATTGCCAAAGCAAGGAGAACATCCACTCTCAGAATCTATCAGTCTCAAGGGGAAGTCTTCCGTAGCTGGTACAAGACCAATGCAGTTTCCTCAACCAGTACCACTGTAACCCAGATTGCTGACTTCCTGTTATATCTAAGGAAAGTAAGATCCCTTTCAGCTCCTACGATCAAGGGTTACAGAAGTATGTTGGCAGCGGTTTTCCGCCACAGAGGCTTGGATCTTTCCACCAACAAAGATCTACAGGACCTCCCTAGGTCTTTTGAGACCTCAAAGGAACGTCGGTTGTCCACTCCAGGCTGGAATCTAGACGTGGTCCTAAGGTTCCTTATGTCATCAAGATTTGAACCTCTCCAATCAGCCTCTTTTTAGGACCTCACATTAAAAACTCTTTTCCTCGTGTGCTTGACAACAGCTAAAAGAGTAAGTGAGATCCACGCCTTCAGCAGGATCATTGTTTTCACATCTGAAACGGCTACATGTTCCTTGCAGCTCGGTTTTTGCTAAACGAGCTTCCTTCACGTTCTTGGCCTAAGTCGTTCGAGATCCCAAGCCTGTCCAACTTGGTGGGGAATGAACTGAAGAGAGTACTTTGCCCAGTTAGAGCTCTTAGGTACTATCTAAAAAGGTCTTAACCTTTACAAGGACAATCAGAAGCCTTATAGTGTGCTATCAAGAAACCTTCTTTTCCAAGTTCTAAGAACTCAGTTTCTTACTATTCAGGCTTCTGATTAGAGAAACACATTCTCATCTGAAGGAAGAAGACCTTGCTTTGCTGAAGGTAAGGACACATGAAGTGGGAGCTGTGGCTACTTCAGTGGCCTTCAAACAGAGCCATTCTCTGCAGAGTGTTATGGATGCAACCTATTGGAGAAGCAAGTCAGTGTTCGCATCATTCTATCTCAAAGATGTCCAGTCTCTTTACGAGTACTGCTACACCCTGGGACCATTCGTAACAACGAATGCAGTAGTAGGCGAGGGCTCAGCCACTACATTCCCATAATCCCATAACCTTTTAACCTTTCTCTTGAATACTTTTTATGGGTTGTACGGTCGGCTAAGAAGCCTTCCACATCCTTGTTGATTTGGCGGGTGGTCAATTCTTTCTTGAGAAGCGCCGAGGTTAAAGGTTGTGATGAGGTTCTTTAGTATGGGTTGCAGCCCTGTATACTTTAGCACCTTTGAGTTGATTCAGCCTTCCAAGAGGAACGCTGCGCTCAGTAAGGAAGACGATCTTATTAAAGGCAGAGTAACGGTTCAAGTCGACTTCCTTACCAGGTACTTATTATTTCATTGTTATTGTGGATAACTGATTATATGAAATACGGGATACTTAGCTATCCTTTAGTCTTGTACACTGGTTTTTCACCCACCCCCCTGGGTGTGAATCAGCTACATGATTATCGGGTAAGTTTAATATTGAAAAATGTTATTTTCATTAGTAAAATAAATTTTTCAATATTAAACTTACCCGATAATCATGTAGCTGTCAACTCCGTTGCCCGACAGAATTCTATGGAGGGATACGCCAGCTATCACAATACTAGAAGGGGGTGTATTTACCAGCGCCACCTGTGGCCAGGTACTCAAGTACTTCTTGTTGACACCTCCTCAATTATTCCTCTGTCGTGCTTCCGGCAAGACGTTCTGGGATACGCTTATGTTCTTGGAGTATTTTCACGACTTTGGTGAAGTATTTCTCTTTGATTTCGGCTGTCGCTTTACTGGAAAACTTCTATATTAGCTTAGTTAGCTTTTGGAATTAATTTGATTAATTTTGGTGACGAGAGAGTATGAACTCTCGTTCACCTTTCAATGGCCGACCCTTCCCTTAGACGGAAGTGTTGGTGTCTAAGAGAGTATAGACTCTCTTTCTTAATTTTGCTTAACAAAGTTATAGATTTATTTTATATCTCTCCGCCTCTTATAGGCCTCTTCGATTAACTTCCTTTTATTATAAACTCATTAAAATTAATTTTTATATTTGTTTATATTCGACCTTCCTAATAGTAGGCGGTCTTTTACCGAAGTTAATAAACTTTGAGCCCGTCATTTCGGTTTTACCTGTTAACATATTATGCTATTTCCGCCACAGAGTTTGAAAGATTTTCTTTGACAGTCTCGTACTGTTTTCAAAGCTGAACTAACGTTTTGTTTTGTCTCTGCAGTTGTTGACGTTCAGAACGTTCAACTTGCACTCTATCGTTACGATAGAGAAAGAATGTTCACGGTTTCACGTTGCAGTAAGAGTAACCGTGTCTAGCGTTTTGTTCATTCTTTCTTAACTTAATGGTTTTGATCCTAATAAAGGAACTTTTCAGTTTTTTCCTTTAACAATAATATGTTTTAACGATATATATGATTGGGCTCTTCTCTCAGGTTCTAAGTCGAGAGAGAGAGAGAGAGAGAGAGAGATAGAGACGGAGGGAGAAAGAGGATAAACGTTTCATTCAAGCCTGCCAGGCGTACGAGTAACGTCATTATCGATTTTTGCTCTTCTCCCTAGTCTCTTTAGGGGAAGAAACTAAACGTTTCTAGAGTGATCTAGTGTTTAGTCTCTTTCCAACCACTGATTTATCTTTCATTAGATTTTTCTGTTACATTGTAATTCTGTTTTCGCAATTACTAACTTTGAGAAAGGATAGAATTGCGTATTTCAGGTACAAACCACTTAAGTTTCGAGTTCAGTGAAATAAGTGCAAACAGAAATCAAAGTGATAAGTGATTAGTGCGTGAGGGTACTTTTGTGCGCGCCAGTCGTCCTCCCAGTCCGGGACCTCTTGCAAGCTCCCAAGCCCAGGGGAGAAGCAATGTCGAAGGGCATAAGGGTTCAGCAGGCCTTGATCGGCGCACAGAAGTATTCTCGGTGGTTGTGGGCGTGTCTTACCGAGACCGTCACTCCCACCCGCAGACGATTGAGCCCTTATTTTGCTCGTCTGCAGAAGAGATTAGGGGAGAAAATAAAGGCAGAGTAACGCTGGTCTCAGGTCTCAAGACTTCTTAAACGTTAAGTCCAGACCTATGCCAGACGTACGAAGTTAAAGTTCACAACCCGAATGCAGTCGTTGGGTTAGCTCTGACTCTCCTAAGTCATCAGTTGATTACACTCCGACTAAGAGGAGTAAGGTTCTGCCACAACAGATCTCTGCTGTTAAGGCTTTACCTCAGCAGAACTTAGTGTCTGCCGACCCCAAGTTAACTCTACTGCAGTCCATACAGTCACAACTTTCGGTCTTGATGCGTGAGTGTCGGGCTGAGAGTGTTGCACCGCCTGCACTCCCTCCACCTGTTCTCGCTGCACCTGTGCTCGCCCAGCCTGCACCTGCTCCGCCTGTGCTCGCCCAGCCTGCACCTGCTCCGCCTGGTCGCAGCACCATCTGCCAGGCGTACGATGTTGTGAACTCTACTACAGTCCATGCAAGCACAGCTTTCGGACTTGATGAGTGAGTGTCGGGCTGAGAGTGTTGCTCCACCGCCTCCGCCTACACTCCCTCCTCCTACACTCGCTCCGCCTGATCACAGTACCATCTGCCAGGCGTATGATGTTGTGGACTCTACTACAGTCCATGCAAGCACAGCTTTCGGACTTGATGCGTGAGTGTCGTGCTGAGAGTGTTGCACCTCCTGCACCTGTGGTGCACCAACCTCCTGCACCCGTTCAGCCTGTGCTGCACCCGCCTGCACCGGTGGTGCACCAACCTCCTGCACCCGTTCAGCCTGTGCTGCACCCGCCTGCACCGGTGGTGCACCAACCTCCTGCACCCGTTCAGCCTATGCTGCACCCGCCTGCACCGGTGGTGCACCAACCTCCTGCACCCGTTCAGCCTGTGCTGCACCCGCCTGCACTCGCTGCACCCAGTCGCAGCTCCATCTGCCAGGCGTACGATGTTGAACCACTTTCGGAGTTTGCTGTTCACAGTGTTGTTCAGCCTCAGCCTTCTTTAAGGCAACCCTTGCTTTGGGATCAGGAGAGTTACACTCTTCCTCCTCCTCCCCTTGCTGCTCCTCCAGTGGTGCAACTCTCGGTTGGGGTACAACAACCTCTCCCCTCCGTGAGTCTGTCTGCTCATCCAGCGCTGCACCGAGTTCAACCCTCATCTAGGCAAGCTCATCTACACCATGCACTTGCGCCTCAGGAGCCTCAGCTTGCTAGAACTTTACCTTGTTCTGCGCAGCCTCAACCTTCTCATGCTCCACTCATCTCTCAGGAACAGGAACGGACTTCTCCGCCTCCGTCCTCCGCTTAGCTGGTACAATCCTTGGGTGCAACTCTTGCTAGGAGTCAACCTCCTTCACCCTTGCACCTGCCTTCTGCTCCGTCTGTTGTTCAGCCTATGCAGTCTGAACCTCAGGTTTTCCCTCAAGTTGAGGAAACCTCTGTTGGTTCCAGCTCGTTCTGACTCTGCTGTTCAGCATACCATGGTTTAAACCCCATGCAAGCATGCATTAAGCACTCTAGCACTGGTCATGGAATTTCTGAGAAATGTTAAACGCCATGCACACGCTCTGCTTTCCTTTCAGCAGGCTCTGCTTACAGCAGGCTCTACTTCCTACATGCTCAGCATTCAGCATGCTCTGCATTCAGCATGCTCTGCATACAACATGCTCTGCATACAGCATGCTCTGCATTCAGCATGCTCTGCATACAGCATACTCTGCATACATCATGCTCTGCATACCTTACCGCATGCTTCTCAACACATCTTGGGTTGTTGCCAACTCACTAGACTGTCAAGCAGTTTCATAACGTTGCCTTCTAGTCTGCTGCTTTGCACCAGTGAACCCTCACTCAGAGAACTTAGCTTTTCTAGGATAAGGTCCCTGTAGATGAGAAAGTTCTTTTCTCCCTCCTTCTGATATTCCCTTGAGGACTCTGTCATTTGGAGGGAGCCTTTAGCTGCATAACCTCTTATGGACTTTTATTTAAGCATAACATGCTTACAGGGAAGGTAATGGTTACACTTCAGCCGCTAATCCCGTCTGTTACCACACCTGCTCCCATAGACCTTGAGCTGTGTTGCATGACATGCAGTCCAAGCTTAGTCCTTGTTAGAGGATTTTTTGTTTACGGAGTCAATGTGTCACGGGGAAGACGTTCAACAACCAACAGAAGGGACTTGTTGTGACGCAGTGGGCAACCTCAGCAACCCGTTAAGGAGTTGTCTGTACGACCCAGACAGTCTAGACAGATTCGGGTTGTCACTGTACTTCCTCGCTTGCCCATGATTGACAGTTTACAGACTGTGCAGCAGTATCATGATCTTGTGTCCGGCTCCGTCAGACGACTGGCTTTTAAGAGCTCCCTCAAGTCGTCGCTGTCTGGAGATTTTCAAATGGACTATGGATCTGACCAAGGAACTGGGCCTCCTGGTCAATTTTGAGGAGTCTCAGCTCGTTCCATCCCAGAACATTGTCTCCTTGGGTATGGATCTTCAGAGTCGAGCTTTTCGGACTTGTCCGTCGGCCCCAAGGATCTTCCAAGCCCTAGAATGCATCCAGAGCATGCTGAGAAGGAACCGATGCTTAGTCAGGCAGTGGATGAGTCTAACAAGGACACTTTCATCGCTGGCCCTGTTCATCGAGTTAGGGAGACTCCACCTCCGCCCCCTTCAGTATCATCTAGCTGCTCACTGGATAAAGGACATGACGCTAGAGACGGGCTCAGTTCCTGTTTCCGAAGAGATGAGGTCTACTCTAACGTGGTGGAAGAACAGCATTCTTCTCAAGGAAGGTCTACCATTGGCTGTTCAGTCCTCCGACCACCGTCTCTTCTCGGACGCATCGGACACGGGCTGGGGTGCGACACTGGACGGACAGGAATGCTCGGGAACATGGAATCAGGAGCAAAGGACACTTCACATCTATTGCAAGGAGTTGTTGGCAGTTCATTTGGCCTTGATAAACTTCAAGTCCCTCCAGCTTAACAAGGTGGTGGAGGTGAACTCCGACTACACCACAGCCTTGGCTTACATCTCCAAGCAGGGAGGGACTCATTCGAGGAAGTTGTTCGAGATCGCAAGGGACCTCCTCATTTGGTCAAAAGATCGAAAGCTCACGCTGGTAACGAGGCTCATTCAGGGCGATATGAATGTCATGGCAGATCGCCTCAGCCGGAAGGGTCAGGTCTTCCCCACAGAGTGGACCCTTCACAAGAATGTTTGCAGCAGACTTTGGGCCCTGTGGGATCAGCCAACCATAGATCTATTCGCTACCTCGATGACCAAGAGGCTCCTCTTGTATTGTTCTCCGATTCCAGACCCAGCAGCAGTTCGCGTGGATGCCTTTCTGCTGGATTGGTCCCATCTCAACCTGTATGCATTCCCGCCGTTCAAGATTGTCAACAGGGTACTTCAGAAGTTCGCCTCTCACAAAGGGACACGGCTGACGTTGGTTGCTCCCCTCTGGCCCGCGAGAGAATGTTTCACTGAGGTACTGCAATGGCTGGTCGACGTTCCCAGGACTCTTCCTCCTAGAGTGGACCTTCTGCGTCAACCTCACGTAAAGAAGGTACTCCCAACCTCCACGCTCTTCGTCTGACTGCCTTCAGACTATCGAAAGACTCTCAAGAGCTAGAGGCTTTTCGAAGGAGGCAGCCAGAGCGATTGCCAGAGCAAGGACGACATCCACTCTCAGAGTCTATCAGTCTTTATGGGAAGTCTTCCGAAGCTGGTGCAAGGCCAATGCAGTTTTCCTCAACCAGTACCAATGTAACCCAGATTGCTGACTTCCTGTTACATCTAAGGAACGTAAGCTCCCTATCAGCTCCTACGATCAAGGGTTACAGAAGTTTGTTGGCAGCGGTTTTCCGCCACAGAGGCTTGGATCTTTCCTCCAACAAAGATCTACAGGACCTCCTTAGGTCTTTTGAGACCTCAAAGGAACGTCGGTTGTCCACTCCAGGCTGGAATCTAGACGTGGTCCTAAGGTTCCTAATGTCATCAGGATTTGAACCGCTCCAATCAGCCTCTTTTAAGGACCTCACATTAAAAAACTCTTTTCCTCGTGTGCTTAGCAACAGGTAAAAGAGTAAGTGAGATCCACGCCTTCAGCAGGAACATAGGTTTCACATCTGAAACGGCTACATGTTCCTTACAGCTCGGTTTTTTGGCTAAAAACGAGCTTCCTTCCCGTCCTTGGCCTAAGTCGTTCGAGATCCCAAGCCTGTCCAACATGGTGGGGAACGAACTGGAGAGAGTACTTTGCCCAGTTAGAGCTCTTAAGTACTATCTAAAGGTCAAAACCATTACGAGGACAATCAGAAGCCTTATGGTGTGCTATCAAGAAGCCTTCTCTACCAATGTCTAAGAACTCAGTTTCTTACTACATCAGGCTTCTGATTAGAGAAGCAAATTCTCATCTGAAGGAAGAAGACCTTGCTTTGCTGAAGGTAAGGACACATGAAGTGAGAGCTGTGGCTACTTCAGTGGCCTTCAAACAGAACCGTTCTCTGCAGAGTGTTATGGATGCAACCTATTGGAGAAACAAGTCAGTGTTCGCATCATTCTATCTCAAAGATGTCCAGTCTCTTTACGAGTACTGCTACACCCTGGGTCTATTCGTAGCAACGAATGCAGTAGTAGGCGAGGGCTCAGCCACTACATTCCCATAATCCCATAACTTTTTAACCTTTCTCTTGAATACTTTTTATGGGTTGTACGGTCGGCTAAGAAGCCTTCCACATCCTTGTTGATTTGGCGGGTGGTCAATTCTTTCTTGAGAAGCGCCAAGGTTAAAGGTTGTGATGAGGTCCTTTAGTATGGGTTGCAGCCCTGTATACTTTAGCACCTTTGAGTTGATTCAGCCTCCCAAGAGGAACGCTGCGCTCAGTAAGGAAGACGATCTTATTAAAGGCAGAGTAACGGTTCAAGTCGACTTCCTTACCAGGTACTTATTATTTCATTGTTATTGTGGATAACTGATTATATGAAATATGGGATACTTAGCTATCCTTTAATCTTGTACACTGGTTTTCACCCACCCCCCTGGGTGTGAATCAGCTACATGATTATCGGGTAAGTTTAATATTGAAAAATGTTATTTTTATTAATAAAATAAATTTTTGAATATACTTACCCGATAATCATGATTTAATCGACCCTCCCTTCCTCCCCATAGAGAACCAGTGGACCGAGGAATAATTGAGGAGGTGTCAACAAGAAGTACTTGAGTACCTGGCCACAGGTGGCGCTGGTAAATACACCCCCTTCTAGTATTGTGATAGCTGGCGTATCCCTCCATAGAATTCTGTCGGGCAACGGAGTTGACAGCTACATGATTATCGGGTAAGTATATTCAAAAATTTATTTTATTAATAAAAATAACATTTTTGAATATACTTACCCGATAATCATGATTTAATTGACCCACCCTTCCTCCCCATAGAGAACCAGTGGACCGAGGAAAAAGTGAGGTGGCGTCAACAACAAGTACTGTAGTACCTGGCCACAGGTGGCGCTTGTGAGTACACCCCCTTCTAGTATAGTGATAGCTGGCGTATCCCTCCCGTAGAATTCTGTCGGGCAACGGAGTTGACAGCTACATGATTATCGGGTAAGTATATTCAAAAATTTATTTTACTAATGAAAATAACATACTTCAGATCCTAGGGGTCGCTCAGCATCCTAAGAGGATCGCGAGGCTCCGTAAGGAAGGCGTACCTAAAAAGGCAGAGTAATTGTTCAAGTCGACTTCCTTACCAGGTACTTATTTATTTTATGTTTGTTATTTTGAATAACTGCTAAAATGAAATACAAAATACTTAGCTCATAATAATGTAAACAAGTAATGCTGGTCTCTACCCACCCCCCTGGGTGTGAATCAGCTTATATAATCACCGGCTAAGTTTAATATTGAAAAATGTTATTTTTATTAATAAAATAAATTTTTGAATATACTTACCCGGTGATTATATATTAAAGGACCCTCCCTTCCTCCCCAATAGAGACCCAGTGGACCGAGGAGAAAATTGGTTCTGTGTTTACATTGAGTACTGAGTACCTGCTCGACAGATGGCGCTGTTGATGTACACCCCCTACCTGCATAGCGATCGCTGGCGTATTTTGAACGTAGAGTTTTTCTGTCGGGCAGCAGAGCTGCAGCTTATATAATCACCGGGTAAGTATATTCAAAAATTTATTTCATTAATAAAAATAACATTTTTATTAATAAAATAAATTTTTGAATATACTTACCCGGTGATTATATATTAAAGGACCCTCCCTTCCTCCCCAATAGAGACCCAGTGGACCGAGGAGAAAATTGGTTCTGTGTTTACATTGAGTACTGAGTACCTGCTCGACAGATGGCGCTGTTGATGTACACCCCCTACCTGCATAGCGATCGCTGGCGTATTTTGAACGTAGAGTTTTTCTGTCGGGCAGCAGAGCTGCAGCTTATATAATCACCGGGTAAGTATATTCAAAAATTTATTTTATTAATAAAAATAACATGATTCACAATTTGGTCCAGGGGTGTCTTTATTGATGAAATCTATAGATAAGGTGTCTTCCAGATGTAGATCACAAGGAAAATATTCATATATGTAGTAATCTACAGGGATTATTTAAAAAATCATTCATGCGTGTTAGTCCGTAGGTTTACATAAAAAGTCGATAAAAATTTGATCAAGTTGTGGTTTGGGCATGTCAACAACAAAAGAGAAGCACAGTCAAAGGTATGGGAAGTACTGTGCTGTACTGGGTAGCTAGCCTCCACCTTGTGTCTGGTAAGGTTTTGAGTCCCTCTCAAAACATTTAGGATTCATCCCAAGCTTGCTTTCCTTAACTTGAATTTTGGAGTAGATTTGCTGGGTTCTACCTAACCCAAGAGGCTGAAATACAAAATTTTATCCATGCTTGACCTAAACTATGGTGCCAAGTTCTATCTGAATAGTGGAGGAGACTCTGGACTCTGCTACTCAACGCTCTTTGCCTCATGTAGAGCACCTTGTCATCGAAAAACTATTTGGTAGCATACATGCTTGGACTGTTTATTTTCCTTGTACAGCCATCTGAAACTTACCCTGCCCCTAAGAATATGGTTTCCTACTGAGGTATATGAAGTACTGTAATTCCTGTTCCTTTAATATAATTGAATATAGCCATAGTGTTTCTTTTTGCTTCCATTCAGAGAATTGAATGTGTGAGAAAGTTCTACCTCTCTTTACTTATGGAAATTTTCCTTAAGAAAAATAGCAAGGGAGATTTTATGGACAGCCAGCATCTTTAAAACTACTTTGTTCCTATATGAATATGAACCCTCGTCCTCTATTAAGAATATGTTTTTAGCGTAACTGGTGGTAGTAGTTTCTGCCATGTGGTATGGAAGCCCCACCCACCCAACTGGCCACTGAGAATTTCACTTTGATTTCAGCCTCCAAAGAGTACAGAAGTACTCCCAGCTCTGTCAATGGGCTGTTTTAATTTTTGTATTCTCTTTTAGATAATTTTTGGGAGTTTGTTGTGAAGGAGGGGTATTTGACAGCATTATTGTTGCTTTTTATTCCCTTACAAATTGGAAATTAATGTTTCTTGCCAGCGAGTTGAAAGGGGAGAGGTTTCGCCCTTCTTCGTCAGCTGTGTTCCCTGTCTGGATAGACACTAGAGACTTACCCTCTGGTGCTGCTGTCTCTTCTTAGAGGTCCCAGGATTATTTTCCTGGTTTGAGTATCGTCACTGTTGGCCTGAGAACCTTACTAGATGGAGAACCTCAAGTTACTCCTCCACTTTTGCCTCACCTTCGTTTCTTTTAGCACTCCCTTGACCCCTGTAAGCGAGGACGAAGAGATGATGATGAGTGCGCAACCCCATAGGCGTACACTACTATGCACGCGTGTGCCCTCACCTGTTCTCGCTCACCCATAAGCATTCTCCAGTATTTCCCTTCTAAACGTAGTCTAAGGGTTTCGAATTGTTACCATACATATTGTATACATTCATCAGTGAGTATTCACTCGTCTGATTCTGAACGATAATATACACACATGCTCCCCACTTTTGGGGGGTCACCATTCGGTGCACATGCTTCTAAGCATGTTTACTCTTTGGGTAGAGCCTGCTAATCGTACACAGGCATCACAATCACCAATTCACGAGGGCCCATTGGAGTGCTTATACAGGAATGCGCCCTGACCTGTATGTTTGTTCTCTTCCGAGAGCACATACTTGCCAGAAACCAAAGAGTTGTACGTTCACCGGCATTTCCTATACTGTACTCACCTAAAGGTCTCACTTGGTCACCTTGCATGGAACCCCACGGATACATTGTGGGAACATGCCACAAGCTATATCTCAGGCCACTGAATCCTTCGGAATTCTAGATGCTTCTTCCTTTCTGCCCAATTTCCTGTTTCGCTGATTTTTCAACATTTGGTTGATGACACCTAGGCTCATTATGACCCTGATTGCTCCCAAACAGTCACATGCCTAATGGTATCCAGATAAGCAGTTTTTCATCTTCCTTCATCCAAGAAGCACTTCGATCTTAGCGATAAGATACAGCTCACCTGGCTATCAAAGTCTGAGATAGGTCGTACAGGCAGCAAATACACCTTTGATTCTTGAGACTGCCCTCTACTATGCTAGCCTTGATGAAGCAATTAGTAAAAGGCATAACATTGCCTATGTCCTAAGATTCTGAAGGATAAAAGATCTCTATTGCCATGGTTCAGGAGTTCGGGGCCATTTATGACATCAATTCCTTCTTTATCTCTTCCCTAGTGGAGGCCAGGAGTACTTGCCTTTCTGTCTTAGGAGGACACTATAACTTCCTACAGCAACAGAAAATTAAAAAAAAAGATACTAGAACAGTCTGGCTTCGTGTGACAGTTAGATGTACTTTTCATGCTGACGAGGAAAAAAAAAATCATATCGCATGCGAGTACACAAAGTCAGACATAGATATCCCATCTCTCAGGAGAAACTTGTTATGGGCACAGTTCTTGAAATAAAAAAGAATCGGGTAATGAAAGACAACCTTCTCTGCCCAATACCCATGGGAGTGTACCCTTAGGTCCACAGATACCAGTATCCTTGATACTATGGTAGTTGCTCTACAGATCGTGTAGAAAATCTGCCGCATTCCCAAGACAATAAACATCTCATCCAAGATAACGGTTGCGTTGTAAGTCTAAAGTGAGAGATAAGATCGACTGACCTTTCTACCTCTTGTCTTCCCCTTCCTTGAGGGCTCAGCAGTTGCTCTGTTATTTGTGAATGTTTTAATTTTGAACAGGTTGACAGAAATCTTTTTTGTAGTTTATATGTAACAGATCTATATCAACATTGTTACTGATCTTAAGAACACTTATACAAACACTTAAAGATGATTTTGTTAAAACAACTATGGTCTTCAAAATGCACTCACTAAAAGGGACCTGAAATTACAATTTATAAAGTAATGGTTTGTAGTTAATAGATAACTCAAGTTTTGTATTAGTCAGGGAAAAATACAAATTATCTCCAAATTTGTCATTTTTGTAGTTGATAGTTAACTTTTTGTGACATTAAAATTATTTTGTCAATAAATAGGCATACATGCTTTTAATTTACTGGTAATCCCCGTCTTTGTCCCCCATCAATTGGTTAAAGAGGTTTCCCTAGATTAGCTTATGTGTGGGAAAATAGACCTTTTAGAAGTCCCTCCATAATACTCAACTGGGAGCAGGGATCTCCAAAACGTCTGACATCTTCAAAAACACAAAAAAAAAAAACACAGAGCTATGAAAAACACGTCTGAACCTTCACAGGTGCTAAGCAGGAATGATGGAAGAACATGGGTAGTGGTAGTGGTGGGGTGGGGGGGGGGGGCAGTAACTGTAGAGAACGGCACCTTGTAGTAACGGGATGTTGAGGAAGGAGAAAGACTAATTGGTAAGGGACCTCTGATAGTGGTTTCACACGCTCCAGTTATTATACCGACACCCTATAAGGGTGAGCGAGCTGGGTATAATCCTGGCATTCCATGCAACTTTTTTCTCTGGTATATTTAGCAGTATTTATACCTTAGAAATGGTGCTATAAGGAGCATTCACGGAGCAACACAGGTTGAGCCCAGAAATAGATTTTTCCTTCGTCAAAATCCCTTAATTAACATAATTTAGTTTGTTTACAAAGATCCTTTGTAAATGTTAATGATATGTTGTTTGTTTTAGATATGTGATTGTGTTCTATTATTTTCCTGCTTATTTGTTGCATATGTACTGTATTTAGTACTTTGTTCTGATACATGTGGAATATTGGTTTACGTATAAGTCTAGAATCTGTTTTCCAGGTTAAAGAAAATTTTGTATAAGCAGCCAGATGAAGGATGGCATCTATGACTTTTGGCCAGAAGAAATTCACTCCTGTTCCACCACAAAAAGGAAGCTTTCCATTGGATCATGAGGGAGAATGTAAAAAGTTTATGGTTAAGTAAGTTCCAGTGCAGTAGAATACTTTTTCTCGATGCTGTTTTGTAAGAGATAGTCTTCTTGTTCCTAGATTATTGGCGGTTCCAGAAATGGAAATATTATCAATGTATCAGTGGTAAAGTCAACTTTTGTATTGAAAAATGGGATAAGTTACAATTTTAATCTTTTATATATGTATGAACAGGAGCGATTAGACAGTTATATTGATTGGCCCGTTCCGTGGATAGAACCCAAAGAATTAGCCCGAGGTGGTTTTTATTATTAAAGAAACAAGACTTAGTTACTTGTTCTTTTTGTGGACACATGTCTGAAAACTTTCAAATTGAAGAGGATATTTACACACAACATAATAAGTATGTTCCAATGTAAGGATTATGAATATAGCATAAATTAATTGTTTTTATGTGGTTACCATTTTATTCAGCTTTTAGAATGACATTAATTCCAACCCTCTGTATGAAATATTTAAGCTTAATTAAGAAAAAAGAAAAATTTGGTATAAAATAGCATTAAAACTCATTATTACCTGGTTGGGTATATTGTAAAGATGCCGTAATAAGTGTGGCACTCATTAGGGTACTTTTCACCTCTTGAGATATGCAGTACATGCTGGGATCAACTTTGAAATAGCATATCACTAAATTAGCCATCTGCTATATGAAAGTCCCTATTGCTTTTGTGTTGTTTATCTTTGTTATGTAATGCAACGTATGATAACTCCTTTTACATTAGTTATGCCATATTTTGATTTAATTGTTTTGCCATATAGATTAATTTCTTAATGGTTATGCTCGTTTCTATGTTTGCATTTTTTTAAAGTTGAATTCTACCCCATCAGTTTTTCAGACTATCTTCTGCACATGAATTGTGTTACAACCTGCTGCTGCTTCTGGTGCATACTTGTATGATTTCACATCCTTTTTACTTTATTCCGCTATTGTCTGTTTTGATCGGGATTTTTTCTGTTGTACAATCAGTATTAACCGATGTTTTACAGTGTCCATATCCACCATTGCTGGTTACAGACTTTATCTTGCTTAGCAATCTCAATGCTGTACAGAAATCCCTTGATTGTGGGCAGGAAGTTCGTATGATTGGCCTTGATTTTAGCGCGGCCTTAAACCATGTTAATTATGAGGCCCTTGTTTTCAAACTAAAACAGTTGGGATTGGGCGAGTCATTTCTTTGCATCATTATTGAATTTTTAAGTAATTGATCACAAAGAGTTGTTATTGATAGCACCATAGTGAGTATAGGAATGTGATATCTGGTGTTTTTCAGGGTAGTGTTTTTGTCCCATTACTTTTCATACTAATATACATATGACATGTGGTTTGGCCTAGAAAACAAGCTCGTTGCATATGCAGATGATACTACTCTCTTTGCATTCATTACACTTGAATGTAGATCTGGGGTTGCTGAATCCCTTAATAGAGATCTAGCTATAATCAGTGCATGGTGCAAATTATGGGGCATGAAGTTGAACCTTAACAACTCAAAATATGATTGTAATTGGCTCTTCAACATCCAGTTCTCAGCATTGATGATGATTCTTTAACTCTGTATTACTCTTTAATATTTTAGGTGTGATTCTCAACAGCAAATTTACTTTTGAGGAGCACATTAGGTCTGTCTTTTTCAATTGGGCAAAATATTGTTTTCAATATACTTACCCGATAATCATGTAGCTGTCAACTCCGTTGCCCGACAGAAATCTACGGACGGGATACGCCAGCGATCGCTATACAAGAGGGGGGTGTACTCACCAGCGCCATCTGTGGTCAGGTACTGCAGTACTTCTTGTCAACACCACCTCAATTTTTCCTCTGTCGTGCCGCCGGCAAGACCTACATGGATACGCTCTTGATTTTGGAGTCTTTGTTCACGGTTTTGGTGAAGTATTGCTCTGAAATTTAGCTTTCGCTATACAGGAAGCTTTTCCCTTAGCTTAGATAGCTTTTGGATTGATTTTGATTAATGGTATAACGATCTTTGCTTTAATTTGGAAACCCCCCTTGACTGTTCTCTAATTCAAGATGTCCGACCATTCTCAAGCTCCTAGACAAAGACGATGTAGTGTTAGGACTTGTAATAGGCGTCTTCCGAAGGCCTCGGTTGATCCTCACACCGTTTGTTCCGACTGTAGGGGAAAATCCTGTCAGTTGGAAGATCGATGTGAGGAATGTGCCGGGCTTTCGGAATTCGATTTTAATGAATTCCTCAAGTATACGGCTAAGTTAGAGAGGGAGAGAGTTAGGAGGAGTTCTTCTCGCTCTTTGGTTTATTCCTCCCCCCATGATCCTCAACCTTTTCCTTCCCCTGTAGTGGTGACCCCCGAACCTATTACTAGTGCTCAGCCTGATATGTCGGATGTGTTACGTGCCATTCAGGCTTTAGGTGATAAGGTGGAGTCTGTAGTGAGTGACCACAAGTTTCTCTTGGCAGATGTCAAGGAACTTGAAGTGAAAAGTGCAGTGGGAAGTGGTAGTGCCAGTGCTGTGCCTAGTGTCAGTGTCAGTGTTGCGCATGAGGATACTTCTGTGCGTGCCAGTCGTCCTCCCAGTCCGGGACCTCTTGCAAGCTCCCAAGCCCAGGGGAGAAGCAATGTCGAAGGGCAAAAGGGTTCGGCAGGCCTTGATCGGCGCACAGTAGTATCCTCAGTGGTTGCGGGCGTATCTTATAGAGATCGTCACTTCCACTCTCAGACGATTGAGCCCTTAATTTCCTCGTCTGCGGAAGAAGTTTCCGGGAGGAAACGCTGGACCCAGGTCTCAAGGCCTCTTAAGCGTAAGGTCCAGACCGAGTGAGTCCAACAGCCCAGATGTAGCCACTGGGCTAGTTCGGACTCGCCGCAGTCATCTGATGGCTGCACACCTCCTAAGAGAGGTAAAGCGATGCCTCAACAGGCCTCTGCCCCAACTTCTGTTGATCCCAAGTTGGCTATGCTGCAGACTATGCAGTCGCAGCTTGCGGTGTTGATGCAGGAGTTTCAGGCAGAGAAGGTTAGCACACCTCCTCCTGCGAGCGCTCCTCCACCTCTGCGCAGTCCACCCTGCCAGACGTATGATGTTGAGGTTCCTCAACCTGCCTCCATGCGTGAGCTGCCGCATTGGGAGTTGCCAGATACCAGCGCTGTGCAGCAACCTCCACTTTCCTTGAGGCAGGAGCCTCTTGCTATGCGGCAACCTCCTCAACACTTGAGGCAGGAGCCTTATGCTTTGCAGCAACCTCCTCTACCCTTGAGGCAGGAGCCTCATGCGTTGCGACAACCTCCTCCATCCTCGAGGCAGCAACCTCTTGCGTTGCGGCAACCTCCACCATCCTTGAGGCAAGAACCTCAACTCTTGAGGCAAGAACCTCAACTCTTGAGGCAAGAACCTCAACTCTTGAGGCAAGAGCCTCTCTCTGCGCAGCCACCTCCTCAACCCTTGAGGCAGGCGCAACTCTTGAGGCAGGAGCCTCATGCTATGAGGCAGCCACCTCAACGCATGCAGCAACCGCATTCTTCGCAGCATGAGCCTCTTCCCATTCAACATGAACCGCAGTCTATGCAGCATGAGCCTCATGCCTTACAGCATTCGCTTCTCACCTCACTTGCTCCTCAGACCCCCGCAGAACCTCCTTCATCCCAGCCTCATGACTTTGTCATTGCCAGCCCTCATCCTCTTCAGCAGAGACTTGAGGATGAATCCGCAAGTGCGCATGCACCCGTTCTTCAGGATTCAACCATTCAGCATACCGCTTTATCGCTACCTCTCGCTTCTCAACCCTCAGGTGATGAGGTTTCTGAGGATGAAGCTGCTCACCTGGATGATCCTTCTTCTGATGTGGAGGAACCCAAGTCGTTGCCACCCTCCATTGACTTTCGTAAGGTCCTGACGCTGTTCAGAGAGTTATACCCTGAACACTTTGTTTCTGCTACCCCTCGTTCTCCTCCATCCGAGTTTTCTCTAGGCATGCAGCCTATTAAGTCTGCCTACACTAAGCTTATCTTCGCTAGATCATCAAAGAGAGCTTTGAGAATTTTAGGGGATTGGTTGCAGTCCAAGCAGCAACTGGGAAGGACGTCTTTTATGTTTCCTCCTCCTAAGCTGACTTCTAAGTCGGGCGTCTGGTATGCCACGGGAGAGGAACCAGGCTTGGCGATCCCTGCCTCTGCCCAGGCTGACTTCTCAAGTTTGGTTGACTCTCCCCGTAGATCGGCTATGAGACGCTCTAAGGTCTGCTGGACCTTTTCTGATCTGGACCACTTCTTGAAGGGAGTCTTTCGCGCCTTTGAAATTTTTAATTTCCTCGACTGGTGCCTGGGGGCCTTGAGCAAGAAGACTGCCCCTTCTGACAAAGACTCGGCCATGCTGATCATGTCCTGTATGGACAAAGCAATTCGCGATGGTTCTGGCGAACTTGCTTCTATTTTTGTCTCGGGAGTCCTCAAGAAAAGGGAACAACTTTGCTCCTTCCTTTCTACTGGTGTCACCTCTTGCCAGAGGTCACAGTTACTTTTTGCTCCTCTCTCCAAGTTCCTGTTTCCTGAGGATCTAATCAAAGAGATGGCTGCGGCTCTTATACAGAAGGATACGCATGACCTCGTGGCCTCTTCAGCACGCAAGGCTAAGGTTGTACCTTCAGTACCGAGAACTTACCGCACCCCAGTGGCTGATACACCTGCTACCAGATTTATTCCGCCCTTTCGTGGCAGAGCCCCCAGCCGAGGAAGTACCCGCCCAGACGGTCACAGGGGCAGGTCCAAGAAAGGTGCCAAGTCCACGAAAAGCAAGCATTGACTCTCCTCCTCTCCAGACAGCTGTAGGAGCCAGACTCAAGACCTTCTGGCAAGCCTGGGAAAGAAGAGGTGCAGACGCTCAGTCTGTCAAGTGGCTAAGGGAGGGTTACAGAATTCCGTTCTGCAGCAATCCCCCTCTGACCACTTCTCCCATCAACCTCTCTCCCAACTACAAGGAAAAGGACAAGAGGCTAGCGTTACATCAAGAGGTGTCGCTCCTGTTACAGAAGGAGGCAGTGGTGATAGTCCGGGATCATCAATCCCCGGGCTTTTACAACCGTCTCTTCCTGGTGGCCAAGAAGACAGGAGGTTGGAGACCGGTGCTGGACGTCAGTGCGCTCAATGCTTATGTCACCAAGCAGACGTTCACTATGGAGACGACGAAGTCGGTCCTAGCAGCGGTCAGGCAGGAGGACTGGATGGTCTCGTTGGATCTGAAAGACGCCTACTTTCACGTTCCCATCCATCCAGACTCCCAACCTTTTCTGAGATTCGTCTTTGGAGAGGTTGTGTACCAATTCCAAGCCCTGTGTTTTGGCCTAAGCACGGCACCTCTGGTGTTTACGCGACTGATGAGGAATATTGCGAAATTCCTCCACTTGGTGGACATCAGAGCCTCCCTTTATTTAGACGACTGGCTTTTAAGAGCCCCCACAAGTCGTCGCTGTCTGGAGAGTCTCAGATGGACTTTGGATTTGACCGAGGAACTGGGTCTATTGGTCAATTTAGAGAAGTCCCAGCTTGTTCCTTCCCAAACCATCGTTTACCTGGGAATGGAGATTCAGAGTCAGGCTTTTCGGGCTTTTCCGTCGGCCCCAAGAATCAACCAAGCCCTAGAGTGCATCCTGAGCATGCTGAAGAAGAACAGATGCTCGGTGAGACAGTGGATGAGTCTAACAGGGACTCTGTCATCGTTAGCCCTGTTCACCGAGTTAGGGAGACTCCACCTCCGCCCCCTTCAGTACCATCTAGCAGCTCACTGGGACAAGGATATGACGCTCGAGGCGGTCTCTATTCCTGTTACCAAAGAGATGAGGACTACTCTAATGTGGTGGAAGAGCAACATCCTTCTCAAGGAGGGTCTCTCTTTAGCTGTTCAGACCCCCGATCTTCATCTCTACTCGGACGCATCAGACTCGGGCTGGGGCGCGACCTTGGACGGACAGGAATGCTCGGGGACATGGAACAGGGAACAGGAAACGCTTCACATCAATTGCAAGGAGTTGTTGGCAGTACATCTGGCCTTAATGAACTTCAAGTACCTCCTGCTAAACAAGGTGGTGGAGGTGAACTCCGACAACACCACAGCCTTGGCGTACATCTCCAAGCAGGGAGGGACTCATTCGAGGAAGCTGCTCGAGATAGCAAGGGACCTCCTCATTTGGTCAAGAAGTCGAAAACTCACGCTGGTAACGAGATTCATTCAGGGCAATATGAATGTCCCGGCAGATCGCCTCAGCAGGAAGGGTCAAGTCATCCCCACAGAATGGACCCTTCACAAGAACGTGTGCAACAGGCTTTGGGCCTTGTGGGGTCAGCCAACGATAGATCTGTTCGCTACCTCGATGACCAAGAGGCTCCCATTGTACTGTTCCCCGATCCCAGACCCGGCAGCAGTTCACGTGGATGCTTTTCTGCTGGATTGGTCCCACCTCGACCTGTATGCATTCCCGCCGTTCAAGATCATCAACAGGGTTCTTCAGAAGTTCGTCTCTCACGAAGGGACACGGCTGACGCTGGTTGCTCCCCTTTGGCCTGCAAGAGAATGGTTCACAGAGGTACTGCAATGGCTGGTCGACGTTCCCAGGACTCTCCCTCTAAGAGTGGACCTTCTACGTCAACCTCACGTAAACAAGGTACACCCAAGCCTCCACGCTCTTCGTCTGACTGCCTTCAGACTATCGAAAGACTCTCTAGAGCTAGAGGCTTTTCGAAGGAGGCAGCCAGAGCGATTGCCAGAGCAAGGAGGTTATCCACTCGCAGAGTCTATCAATCCAAGTGGGAAGTCTTCCGAAGCTGGTGCAGAGCCAATGCAGTTTCCTCTACCAGTACCTCTGTAACCCAAGTTGCTGACTTCCTGTTACATCTTAGGAATGTTAGATCTCTTTCGGCTACTACGATCAAGGGGTACAGAAGTATGTTGGCAGCAGTTTTCCGCCACAGAGGCTTGGATCTTTCCTCCAACAAAGATCTACAGGACATCCTTAGGTCTTTTGAGACCTCTAAAGAACGTCGCTTGTCCACTCCAGGCTGGAATCTAGACGTAGTCTTAAGGTTCCTTATGTCACCTAGATTTGAACCTCTCCAGTCAGCCTCTTTCAAAGACCTTACTCTCAAAACTCTTTTCCTCGTCTGCCTTGCAACAGCCAAAAGAGTTAGTGAGGTTCACGCCTTCAGCAGGAACATAGGATTCACATCTGAAACAGCTACATGTTCCTTACAGCTCGGTTTTTTGGCGAAAAATGAACTTCCTTCACGTCCTTGGCCTAGATCGTTCGAAATTCCTAGCCTTTCCAACATGGTGGGTAACGAACTAGAGAGAGTTCTTTGCCCTGTCAGGGCTCTAAAGTACTATCTTAAAAGGTCTAAGCCTATACGAGGGCAATCAGAGGCCTTATGGTGTGCCATTAAGAAACTTTCGATGCCTATGTCCAAGAACGCAGTTTCTTACTACATAAGGCTTCTGATTAGAGAAGCTCATTCTCACATGAAGGATGAAGACCTTGCTTTGCTGAAGGTAAGGACACACGAAGTGAGAGCTGTGGCTACTTCAGTGGCCTTCAAACAGAACCGTTCTCTGCAGAGTATTATGGATGCAACCTATTGGAGGAGCAAGTCAGTGTTTGCATCATTCTATCTCAAAGATGTCCAGTCTCTTTACGAGAACTGCTACACCCTGGGACCATTCGTAGCAGCGAGTGCAGTAGTAGGTGAGGGCTCAACCACTACATTCCCTTAATCCCATAACCTTTTTTTAACCTTTCTCTTGAATGCTTTTATTGTTGTTTTGGGTTGTTACGGTGGGCTAAGAAGCCTTCCGCATCCTTGTTGATTTGGCGGGTGGTCAATTCTTTCTTGAGAAGCGCCTAGGTTAGAGGTTGTGTTGAGGTCCTTTAGTATGGGTTGCAGCCCTTTATACTTCAGCACCTTAGAGTTGTTCAGCCTCCTAAGAGGACCGCTGCGCTCAGTAAGGAAGACGTACTTATTAAAGGCAGAGTAATGGTTCAAGTCGACTTCCTTACCAGGTACTTATAATTTCATTTGTTATTTTGAATAACTGATAATATGAAATACGGGATACTTAGCTTCTTGATTAACTTGTACACTGGTTTTCACCCACCCCCCTGGGTGTGAATCAGCTACATGATTATCGGGTAAGATTAATATTGAAAAATGTTATTTTCATTAGTAAAATAAATTTTTGAATATACTTACCCGATAATCATGATTTAATTGACCCACCCTTCCTCCCCATAGAGAACCAGTGGACCGAGGAAAAATTGAGGTGGTGTTGACAAGAAGTACTGCAGTACCTGACCACAGATGGCGCTGGTGAGTACACCCCCCTCTTGTATAGCGATCGCTGGCGTATCCCGTCCGTAGATTTCTGTCGGGCAACGGAGTTGACAGCTACATGATTATCGGGTAAGTATATTCAAAAATTTATTTTACTAATGAAAATAACATGCTTATTGAGAAAGTCTTTCAAGATTTTCAATGATCAATATATTCTGAAGTGTTTTAATTCTTTCATTTTACCTTGTTTCGAGTATTGTTCTCCTGTCTGATATTCAGCTGCTGATTTTCTTCTTAATTTGTTAGACAGGAACTTATGGTCTATTAACTTTCTTATTCCTGATCTAGATATCTCTGGCACCATTTTTAAATTATCTCATTATGCACGTTGCATAAGATTTTTCATAATTCGGGCCATCCTACTCATTCAGATCTTCCCTGACAGTTCTATCCGGTTCGCAATTCTAGGTTTGCAGTAAATTCTAATAGTCAGGTCTTCTCTATCATGAGTCTCAATTCTATACAGTATTTTAGAAGTTTCATTTTAGCTGTGACCAAGTTGTGGAATGATCTTCCTAATCGGTAGATGAATCGATAGAACTTCAAAAGTTCAAACTTGCAGCAAATGTTTTTATGTTGAACAGGCGACATAAGTCTTTTCATAGTTTATATCTGTTTTAATGTTGTTACTCTTTTTAAAGCATTTTATTTTAATTGTTCATTACTGTACTTCTCATACCGTTTATCGATTTCCCTATTTCCTCTTGTCACTGGGCTATTTTTCCCTGTTGGGGCCCTTGGGCTTATAGCATCCTGCTTTTACAACTTGGGTTGTAGCTTAGCTAGTAATAATAATAATAGAAAAGGTAGTGGAAGACTACTTTCACAGCTACCTTATATTTCTAATTATCATTATTGGTTAGTTTTCGGTTAGTTTTAATTTGGGGGTTGTCTTACTGTTCCAACTGATGATTAAGTATCTCATAAAGCAATGTTTGTATCTGTGAAACAAAGATATATCAGTTTTTTATTTAATTTTTTCAAGTTATTCCTTGTATTATTATCAATACAGTTATTATTGTAACAATACTCTTGATAGTTGTTGGTGTGTTTTTAACGTGTATTTCCATAGGTATATGTTATGCCTGCGCGAAAATAAGAACGAGAATACTCAGTGCCGGGAATCATCTAGAGATTACTTAGCCTGTCGGATGGAAAAAGGTCTTATGCTCAAGGAAGATTGGGGTAAACTTGGATATGGTGACTTGGTTCAGGAAAAGCAGACATCCTGAAGTATCCTGCTGATGTACATAATATAGATCTTGTAAATATTAGGTAAGCAAATATTTTGAGCCCCTTGGGATGTTAAGAGATGTCAGTACACCTTATGTGGTGCACTGAAGGCATTTCTTATCCCTTTTACCCCCAATGGACGTACTGGTACGTTTCACAAAACTCATCTGTTTACCCCCATGTATGTACTGGTACGTCCTTGCAAAAAACGGCTAATTACATTATTTTGCATATGTTTGATAACTTTTTGAGAAACTTCAGACATTTTCCAAAAGAATGAGACCAACCTGACCTCTCTATGACGAAAAATAAGGCTGTTAGAGCAATTTAAAAAAAAATATATATTGCAAAATGTGCTTGAAAAAGAAAACGCCTGAGGGTTAAGGGTTGGAAAGTTTCAAATATCTTGGGGGTTAAAGGGTTAAGGGTCTCTACAGCATTCCTTCAGCCCCTAGTTACACTTGCTTTGTATCCATCTGCTATACAGAAGGTCCTCAACTTAGAAACTTAATTGGTTCCAAGAAGCTGTTTGTAAGTCAAATGTTGATAAAATTTGGCCTAATGTAGGCCTAACCATAATCCCATGTCTATGATTTCGAGCTACAAAAGTTAACTCTTTTGCCCCCAGGCTATTTGGAACTTTCCAACCCTTAACCCCCAGGGTTTTTATTTTTTTTATTTTCAAGCACATTTTGCAATATATATTTTTTAAATTGCTCTAACAGCCATAATTTCCGTCATAGAGAGGTCAGGTTGGTCTCACTCTTTTGGAAAATGCCTGAAGTTTCTCATAAAGTTTTCAAAAATATGAAAAAAAAAATTTAAATAGCAGTTTTTTGAAAGGACGTACCAGTACGTCCATGGGGGTAAAGGGATGAGTTTTGTGAAACGTACCAGTACGTCCATTGGGGGTAAAAGGGTTAAATTTTATAATATTGTTTTATTACACACAATATTTCTTTATTGTATCTTTGTTATTTTCAGTTGGATTTGTGTTAACCCTTTTACCCCCAATGGACGTAATGGTACGTTTCACAAAACTCATCCTTTTACCCCCAAGGACGTACTGGTACGTCCTTGCAAAAAACTGCTATTTACATTTTTTTGCATATTTTTCATAACTTTTATGAGAAACTTCAGGCATTTTCCAAAAGAATGAGACCAACCTGACCTCTCTATGACGAAAAATAAGGCTGTTAGAGCAATTTAAAAAATATATATTGAAAAATGTGCTTGAAAATAAAATGCCTGGCAGTTAAAGGTTGGAAAGTTCCAAATAGCGTTGAGGGTAAAAGGGTTAATATCTCCGGATGTTGTAAGTCGAATGTTTGTGAGTTGAGGACCTCCTGTACCTACATTTATGCATCCTTTCTTCGCTCTTGCTATCCAATCTCTCATAACATTATCTCATAGTAGAGGGTTTAACTCTTGATGCACTTGGAAACTTAACCCTTTTACCCCCAACGCTATTTGGAACTTTCCAACCCTTAACCCCCAGGCATTTTTCTTTTTCAAGCACATTTTGCAATTTTCGGAAAAAATTTTTCGGAAAATTTTCGGAAAAATTTTCGAAAAAAATTTCGGAAAAATTTTCGGAAAATTTTCGAAAAAAATATTTTTTTCAAATTGCGCTAACAGCCTTAATTTTTGTCATAGAGAGTTCAGGTTGGTCTCATTATTTTGGAAAATGCCTGAAGTTTCTCAAAGTTATCAAAAATTTGCAAAAAATTTTTAATAGTTTTTTGCAAGGACGTACCGGTACGTCCATGGGGGTAAAGGGATGAGTTTTGTGAAACGCACCAGTACGTCCATTGGGGGTAAAAGGGTTATTGTCCTCCCAGAGCCTTGTGCTGGGATATTCATCTATTCCATAATAATGTTTAACAATGGGATGTGTTTTTACCTTTATTGTACTGTATTAGACCATGGATAGAATTCAAAAGTAAATATTTCTCATGACTGGTTTAGTTTGTGTGTATCATCTTTAATCTGGTGTTTCACACTTATTTGGTTCATGGATTAAAGTGAAAGGACTTGACTACCTAGCTACTGTAGTGCCGATTGGATGCTGTTCAACGTCCTATATATTATTAATGATACTGTATTTTGCTTGTTGGTAATTTTCTCATGTACAGCTCAGCTAAAGATATTTAATAAGAATAACAGAATTTTAACCCTTTTACCCCCAACGCTATTTGAAACTTTCCAATCCTTAACCCCCAGGCTTTTTTTTTTTTTTTTTTTTTTTTTTTTTTTTTTTTTTTTTTTTTTTTTTTTTCTCTCAAAGCACATTTTGCAATATATTTATTTAAATTGCTCTAACAGCCTTAATTTTTGTCATAGAGAGGTCAGGTTGGTCTATTTGGAAAATGCCTGAAGTTTCTCACAAAGTTATCAAAAATATGCAAGAAAATGTAAAAACAGTTTTTTGCAAGGACGTAGCGGTACGTCCTTGGTGGTTAAGGAATGAGTTTTGTGAAACGTACCAGTACGTCCATTGGGGGTAAAAGGGTTAATAATAATGATAGATTTTGGGTTTTTGTTTTACTTGAAATTTTTTTTTTCTCAAAAAGAATTCTTAAGTGCCCATTGGTGAATATAATTAAACTATATTGTAATTAAATTGCATTGTTTTGTCATATGATAAGTAACGATATACTGCGTGATTTTAAGTAATATAGAAAACTTTTTCATATGCAGTCAGAGAGTAACATAAGCTCCTTCAATTTAGGACCTAGATAAATTGTTTTTACTTCATTAGAGTATCTTGTAAGTAATTATAGTTGCTGTAACGATTTCGGTTGAAATAAGCCCCGCCCCTTGATGATGTCCCAGCCAATCACGTTGTCTCCCACGTTAGCAGCGGTCACAATACATCCCCTTACTAATTTCAAACTGTACTAACTTGCAATTACTTAAATGATGTGTTGTGACCGCTGTTAATGCAGCAGACAACAAGATCGGCTATTACGTCATCTTGAGGTGGGACTTATTTCGCCTGGAATATCTCCGGTGACTATAATTAGCCTAAAAAAAAACTGTAACTATGCCATTCTGAATTTCAGATCAAAAGAAAAATGGCTCAACTACCCCCTCTAAGTGCTGGCCCAAGGGTTGTGTTAGGTTGTACTGGAAGTGTAGCAACTATAAAGGTTCCTGAATTGGCCCGAAAATTACAGAACCGAGGAGCCAGTGTTGTCATTGTGCCAACAGAGCGTGCGTGCCACTTCTTACGGTGTCAAGCTAAGGTAGAGCCTCCTAGTTTGGACTTGGGTCAGAGACTTCAGACTAATCTTATGCTTGATAAAAAAACCATTGACAATGGTCTTGAAAAACGGAGTAGCACACCAGATTCCAATAGGTCAAGTGGAAGGTGCAGTCGTTGCGGTGCTGTGAGTCCTCCAAGTAGCTCTTTGCAAAGCAAGGAAGACAGTGCCTTAAGGTCTCTCTATCCCGACCTGAATTTTATATTGGACGAAGACGAGTGGTCTGCATGGCAGGGACGCGGAGATCCAGTGCTCCACATTGCTTTGCGGGACTGGGCTCAAGTTCTTGTGATTGCACCGCTCGATGCCAATACCATGGCCAAAATTGCACAGGGTTTATGCGATAACCTTCTGACGTGCATTGTACGAGCTTGGAATGTTTCTTATCCTCTTGTCTTCTGCCCAGCCATGAATACCCAGATGTACAAACATCCACTTACAGTGAAGCATACTGCCATACTCAAGGTATGTCTTTCTTTTTAATAGGGACTCAAATGGTATATTTATTTGCATGCCTTCTATTTTTGTCTTTAGGTTACTTATAGATATAACATATTAAGTATACAGTAAGCTTTTAAATGTTTTGCATGCCATTTTGTGTTTAGGGTTGCAACATACTGAATTTTATTAAGTGTGCAAATTTTTATGGAACAATCCGAAAAAAGCTTTTAGATTTCTGAGCAAACTGCCACATGACGAGTCAAAGCAAGAAATGGGAGTCGTAGGAAGACAAACAAAATGTCAAATTTAATGAATATAAAGCAAATAGATACATATACAGTACGGTAATCTCTTGAAATTTTGTAAAGCAGAGTCAAATACAGTACAGTAAAAGGCTATGTTCAACAGTTATCTTAACCTTAAAAGTTAGCTAAGTCTCACTAAGAGGATAAACCTTTAAATCATTTCCCACCCACCTGCCCAAATATGGTGGTTGTAATGGTTTTAGTTCAGGTATTGTTTTCCTCCCAGAGAAAAATGTCCAACTAGAATTAAGACAGTCGTTCATTCACCCAGATCACCATCTATCACTTGAATTATTTGTTCAATGATCCAGTGTTTCTCTTAGCTGGAGACTCCAAGAAGACTGCTGCCTTGTGATATTTTGGTAACATGCAATAAGGCGATCGTTATAGTGAGTTTACGAATACGTGTGATTGGTTTTTAGATGATTATGTTATTGGTGTGAATGTCGTATAGTCAGAAAATTGTATACGTTCTGCAGTTATTTTTCCTTCTTTCCTAATGATTTATATCTATCAAAAAGGCTTTCCAATCTCTTAGAATTTGTCTTGTTTTGAATTTTACTTTGTGGATCACCCTCCTCATTGGGTCAGTGGTGTTATTAATCTACTTTTGAAAATGTTAACGGCTTGTTCCATAAGGATGCATGCTTATAATGAATGGTGAAATATAATAATTTACAATTAATAATCCTTATTTTAATTCAAATACAGTACACACATGCTACTGAAATGATCTTGTGTTTTATCATATAAGTATTTTTTAAATAAATAGTTGTTTTTCTGCTTAAAACTATTATTTAATTAATTCCTTTTAAATACTATTCCTGATAAAATTTTTGCAGGAATTGGGTTACATAGAAGTTTGTGTGGTAAGCAAAAGACTTGCTTGTGGAGATGTTGGTGTTGGGGGTATGGCAGAAGTGGGCACAATTGTAGACGCTGTCATGCAAGAGTTACCCGGAGCGCAAAGAGTACATCACGGACCCTTCTGAACTAAACATAGTTTCCTTTTCGCAGTTGTCAGACACTGTAATGTACCAATATCGTAAGACGACCAGTCGAGACTGGTCAGGTTATTACTGTAGTGCTATTTATTCTAGATTATGGTATACAGAAAGTCCCCAGCTTACAGACATTCGACTTGGAAACATTTGATACAAATACAAATATAATTGAAAGTCCCCAGCTTACAGACATTCGACTTGGAAACATTTGATACAAATACAAATATAATTGAAAGTCCCCAGCTTACAGACATTCGACTTGGAAACATTTGATACAAATACAAATATAATTGAAAGTCCCCAGCTTACAGACATTCGACTTGAAAACATTTGATACAAATACAAATCTAACTGATAATAACAAAGATAAGATGGAGAAATTATGTAATCAAACAATGTTATATCATTTAACACAGTAGGTGAAATGATATTTGTAATAACCTGATATCTAATTCATAAGAAACCCGAGTATTTGTTGACTTTTGTAGCTGGGAGTCATTGGCATGGGATTCAGGTTGGCTCTACCCTAGACTATAATGTAACAAAATTCGACTTACAGTGTCTTGGAACTGAATAAGTTTGTAAGTTGTGGATCTTCTGTATTGATAAGTCATTTTTGATAGTAAAGTAGGGTATATTATATTAAAATCTAGGATATCGCTGACTCCTCATAACCATAGCCTTTTGTCGCACAAGGCTTCTTTATAAAAAAAAGAGTACAGAATAGAATTATTATCCAAGATAGGAATACTGTATAGTGCTTTATCATTGACCCGATGGACTCCAAACCTACGTAGGTTATAGATTTATGTAGGTATTTAAAGTAAAATTGCTTGGTTCCAAAGCCATCCTACATTGTTTTCCATGCGTTGTTTTTTGCCTCGCCATCTGTCAGCTAATGTAACAGATCAGTGGTTCTCAACCTCGTTTGTCCCATGCACCCCTTTCACAACATGTTGGAATGTCATTCCCCTTCCTTTCCAAGGTTGTCTGCCTCAAAAAGTGCATTCCGTATGATATACGTAAAGTTAAAAAAATCTTTATTTTTTCCATATTAGTACATATTGTATTATACATTTACAATTTTTCATGGATTATTTTTATAGTGCCCCTTGTGGAGCTTAAAGAAAATAAATAATTAATTTCCAACAGTTAGAGTTTGCCAAGCTGTGACTAAAATTCCCCCCCTGAAAGTAAAATTTCTCCCTGGTTGAGAACCCTTGTAATAAATGTTCATAATGAGCTTTGTTGGGAATGTTTGCCCTCCAAAAAGAAGTAATATTTTCATATGTTAGCTAAACCTGCATGATAGATGCAAAGTGCTATGCAAATTGTCAGGATTAAAGATGCCTTCATTCGCATTTGATCGTCATTAGTTTATTTGTGGATGCGTATGCCCTACCTTGCGATACCTGCACATTGTTTTAAGTCACTGTGATGCTGTACTGTTCGCTTCAACAAATTCACTACTCTTTTTGTCAAAACCGTTGCTCTGCTCTGAGCTTATACAATGCTTGAAGTCAGAACCTGCTCAATAATGTTTAATACAGTTTTAAGTTTTGCATACCACCTACTGTATTACATAAATGTATTTTTCATCGTGACAAATTGATTTGTTGTACAGTACTGTATATTTTGTCTTGTCATTATTTCTTTGTACTTTAGATTTTCTTGTTGGTGTTGGTGCTTGCAGTATTTTTATTTTTTTTGTAGAGAGGAATTTTTTATTATGCTTGATTCTTACCTTACAGAATCTTATTTTACCGCAGAATTTTGAGATTAGTTTTGCATATATGCTCTTTTTAAGTTCTTAACTTATTTTTAATGTGGATTTTTTTATGAATGTTTTGTATAGTAACATTTTTTTTTTTTTTTTGTATGTACTGTACATTGTAAATTGTTTTACTATGGGTGGTCTTAAATTCTGGGCATAGCCAACCCCTCTCCCTCCCTCACTTGGACTATAGTTCTCCTAAATTAACTATAAGAAAACTTATTTTACACAAAGAAGGCAAAGGACATTTTCTCTTTAAGAGGACTTGGTCTCGTCCAAATTTGATTAACGTAGTAAATAATTTCCCATTGTCCTGTAAGATATTTTACCAGGAATTATTGATATAAGTATTTTCTGATATTATAAACACTAATTCAAAAAAGGTTTGGCAAGCCTTTAGTTAGATTGCAGGAGAGAAGTAACTTGCTTCCATGGGTCTGAAAACAGAACTTTATTTTGCTGCGACAGGTACCTTGTCAATCTCTTTTTGCCTGGAGACGTGTTTTTACTTACACAAGCTGATTGCACACGATTGTGTACATGGGAAGCAGGGTGGCTTTCAAACTTTCAACCCTCCTCTGTGTTCAAGTTAGGCAAACCAGAAAGAAAGAACAACGCAAAGAAACAATTATTTGAAAGTCTTATGATGGATTTTATCAATAACTCTGTACAGGAAACTGTATGGTAATTTGGATCCATTTGGGAGTCTATTAAGACTTGAAGACTTCTCATAGAATAGGGCTAATGCAGTACTTGTATGCGTTTTATATAAAGTATTGGGAAAATAGTGAATTTCTTTGAATCATTGAAATGTTACAGTAAAGAATTTTGCTTCTTCATATGTAATGTAACAAAAATATATAATGTCAGTACACCCCAGGACCCTTTTAATTTAGGAAGAGCGCTTTCTGAAAATCAGGAACTATAATCTACTACCAGTAATTGTTAACGTGTAATTTCTGATATTTGTATAAGAAGACAAAAAGGTTTTCGCTATCTTCATAGTTGTAAATTTAGTGGTAAAATTTAAATACCTATTAACAGAAAGATTGACCTATTAAAAGAAAATTCCCATTCTAAATTGACACAAGTTTTTATAACCATTTCAGATTGCCTCAGTATAGAACTTACTATTTCATCCAATATTAATCGATACCGTGAGAATTTGCAAACGGAAATTAACAAAGGCTCTATAAGATTATTTTAAAACTTGACTTTTTATGTGAAAGATGTCTTAGGTGAGGAAGTTACTGTGTATCTGTTTGATACTGTATACCATTAAGAAAATGGGAAGACTTATAATTATTGACGCCTAATCTTCATGATCTGTGATTCTATTGACACAATAAGGATACCCTTTTTTTAGATGTGAAATCTCATTTGAATAAAGTGAGGTCTCTTGGGTGAAACATTTCCTTATTGAAAATTTATATTAATATGGTTCGTGAGTAAATGCTTATAAAATTTCCAAATTTATACGTAGTCTTAGTACTATAATGTTATTTGATGTAGAATTTGCAACAGCTGGTTTCTGTGCAATAAGACAAAAAATTCTTGCAATTTTAGTAACTAGAGATCAGTGAAATACCTATTGCTAAAACTTTTTGGCTCTTAAGTCATTTCCTTAGAAGTTAGAAAGTCCAAAATTTAAAGTTTAAAAGATGCTACATTCTCCTACTAATGATTATAAATTTCAAGGAACAGAAATATTTTAATGCATAAGATTTATCAGTTGTTTTGATTGTATACAATACAATATTCTTTCTGTTCTGAAAAACTTGATGCAGATCACAGGACATTATGAGAGCTCGGAAATACAGTACAGTATTACATTTGCTGTATCATTGTACTGCATATTATTTATTATGTTATTAATTTAGCACTACATTAGACTTTCTTGCATTCAGTCTCACTTCTATATCAATCCTGGTGTTGTTGCCTCCTTGATGTACATTCCTGACTACACCCCTGTCACGAATGCACAGTATTGACACGAGAGAATAGACCAGTGTTGCCTAATGGCGGAATTGTGGGGTTAATGACGGAAAAATAAATCTACAGAGGGATCTCCATCATTTCAATTTCCAGTTGCTGCATTACTCTGTCTTTAGTGGAAAATATTTCCGCATAATTATCAAGGTTGAACGATTATTTTTTGGCTTATAAATCTGTTTTATGTTCATGATATGAAGTCTATGTCTTTATATCTGTTGACCTGTATTGTATTTTGAACTAAAACTAACATAACAAAGTATAGATATTGTGATTATATTTGGTTAATTTAGCGGATGTTTTGATGGTTTTCGGTACTACAGCGTTTATAGGCCGTTTTCCTTACCAGGCGGAATTCTTTGGTGGATCCAGTGGTAACACTGGAATAGACATTGAAAAGGTTACAGATTGTGGGTGATGTAAGATGGCTTGTGGTAATCTTCCAATGACTTTTTTCCTTCTTCCTTCGTGGTGTTGAGCATGTGCCAACTTTCCACTATTCTAGTAACTTGTTAAACATCCAGTCATCATTCAGTTAAAGAAATTTTTTCTATTACAGTACAGTAATTATTTCATCCTGAAATTTTTCAGTGGTATTAATTGAATGATACTAACATGCTGAGTAGTTGGAAAGGGGTGCCACACAAGCTTATTTTCTAACAACTTTTTAGAACTTTGTTACTTAACTTTGCATCAGTCGATGTTACTCATGTCTATGATGGTGTTCTTAATCATTAACGTATTCATTCTGTTTCATTAGATATATTTGCTACTTAATGTAAATGTAAAGTTTTTGGCAAGAAATTTGAAAACACTGTACTAGAAAATGGGCATTTGTGACACACCCTAAGCCTAAACTGGCTCCCATTGGATTTAGACTTGGATAAGTTTTATTTATATCTTATGTCTCTTAATCTTCAAGTAGGTTTTATAAATCCATTGAATAAGGTAATCAAAATCATATGCAGTATAGATCAGTAGAGTTAGGAATTCAATAAAAGTTGTAAAAGTTTGTTGCCAATTTTATTTAACCTGTGTTTATAACTCTGACCATCCTTTACATTCAGATCTTCCTGGACAATTCTATCCTCTTCGTAATACTAGGCAGGCAGTTAATTCTAATAGTCAGGCCTTCTCCATCATGAGGCTCAATACTACACAGTATTCTAGAAGTTTTATTCCAGCTCTTACCAAGTTATGGAATGATCTTCCTAATCGGGTAGTTGAATCAGTAGAACTTCAAAAGTTCAAAGTTGGAGTAAATGTTTTTATGTTGATCAGGCTGACATGAGTCTTTTTATAGTTTATATATGACATACTGTATCTGTTTTTGACGTTAATAGTTTATATAGGACATATCTGTTTTGACGTTGTTACTGTTTTTAGAAGGATTTATTGCTAATTTATTCTCATCATTTATTTATTTCCTTATTTCCTTTCCTCACTGAGCTATTTTTCCCTATTGGAGCCCTTGGGCTTATAGCTTCTTGCTTTTCCAACTAGGGTTGTAGCTTGGCTAGTAATAATGATAATAATAATAACTAGTACTGTATAGTGTAGAATGCGGTATATATTAATTCAGTATATAAGAAACAGCTAAGTCCAAAGGTAATGCAATATTTAACTACAATTTTTTTTCCTAGTTGTGTTTTTGATATTGTATTAAGAAGTGGTTTAATTAGTTAATCATGTTTGAGTTAGTATTATGGTGATTTCATAATTTTTTCTTCAACATATACTGTACTTACATACATTATTTAGAGAACCAATCACGAACAAGGTTAAAAGGTGGTCTCCCAAAATTAGCAACATTGCAGACGCAGTTGCGGCAGCGTGATTGCTGCATGATTCATCACTGTTATATGTTTGCTTGTCGTGAAAAATATACGACATGAAAAATAACATAACAACAACAATGAGGAAAATAAATTTAAAAGGATTATGAATTAGTTTTCATCATATGTATTTTATTGTCTGCAATTTATTCAGTATATTACAGCAAGTCATTTTAGTTATACTTTACTATCCTTTAAAGCTGCAAAACTTGATTACAATATTGTAATGCTTTGACACATGTAATGAGTCGGTGTTTGTAACGAAATCTACAATGAACACACTTTAAAAATTAAGCCAAGTCATTCAAGTTAATATATTTAAAGCTGCAAAATATGCTTAATTGCAATATTGTAATGCTTTGACACATGTAATGAACAGCTGTTTGTAACAAAATCTACAATGAATGTGCTTTAAGACCAAAAACAAAAGAAAAATTAATGTAGTAGATCCTAGACAATCTGGACACAGTTGAGAAGGACTTCGTGCTGCGTCACTACATACGTAACCTCACTTAACCCTTTTACCCCCGGGGTTTTTGGAAATTTCCAACCCTTAACCCCCAGGGGGTTATTTTTTTCCCAGCACATTTTGCAGTATATTTTTTTTTAATTGCTCTAACAGCCTTAATTTTTGTCATAGAGAGGTCAGGTTGGTCTCATTCTCTTGGAAAATGCCTGAATTTTCTCAAAACATTATCAAAAAATATGAAAAACAAATTTTTATAGCATTTTTTTGCAAGGACGTACCGTTACGTCCATGGGGGTAAAGGGATGGCTTTTGTGAAACGTACCAGTACGTCCTTTGGGGGTAAAAGGGTTAAGTTTTGTGTCTATATTGTTCAACTATCTCTCCTATTTAAGTGTTCCTTATTTCAATTTTAAAAATTTCATCACCTTGATTGCCTCATAGGGGCCTTGGGGCTACTTAATCTTCAGAGGAGGATACATTTTCTCCAGGAGAAACTAATACCCTGAACTTGAAAAAAGGGATTTTGACGTAGGAAAAATCTATTTTTGGGTGAGATAGCCATGTCATCCTGATGGAAGTTCCCTCCAGCAATTTTCTACTGTATAATATTTCTGCAGTTGATATTATAAGAGAGTTACCGTCAGGTATCGCGGGGTGTTAACCCCCAAACGACTATCCGAAGATATCGTGTATAGTCAGGGACGTATCCTAAGATAACCATAGGTATCTGCACCCTAAATAGACTTTTCCCAGTCTAATCCTCTTAAGGGGAAGGATAAGTGAGGAGCCGTTACGTATCCTATCACCTTTCGGTGCTCCCATACGACCCTGCCGCTTTATTCCTTCTCCGCAGCTTGTTTGCTTCTGTGTGATATTTTTGTGAGCGCTCTTTTCACCTTTATACAGCATATTGGTTTGTATCACGAGCTTCAATTTATTTAATTTATTTTTTTATTCCTTTGAGTCTCTTCTTACTTCGCATTTAGATGTTATTGTATGAAAGTTGTGCGATTGGTTTTATAAGTTAAAATGATACCAAATGTGAGAGTACGGGGATGATCGATTAATTTGCAGTATATAGCGCTGAATGGCCTTTGATGCCCCAATGCTTGGCTTAAGGCCTAAATTTTATGTTCAATTCAATTCTATCATAGGGGCCTACTGAGGGTCTTGGCACCATTCTCGTTCAGCCCGTTGCTACACTTTCTTTTTTCCTACTTTATCTCAGTTCTTGCTTCCTTTATTTCATCTTGCCATCCAGCCTCCAGTAACTTTTACCTCACAGTGTAACTCTAGCATTTTACCCTAGATTCACTTGGGTGCTGAATGGTCTGACAGGTCCCTGCACCAGAGTATATAACCCAAACCCATAAATCAGATTGTTTACAATCTTTTTTAAGGTTGTTATTATATGCAATATCTGGATGTGATAGAAGAGCACAGAAGAATTACTTCAAAATAATGACACAAGTAAAATTTCAACACGGAAATACTATCATCGATTAAACTTTGAAAACATCAAAATAGAATGCAAATGTTTTTATATAACTATCAAATTAGTTGAAGGTGTCCTTGTTTATAATAATCATTCTTATGAGGTTTATCTGAGCTGTATTTCTTAAGGTTTCATCTCGATTGAGGTGTGGAAAATAGAATGATGTAAAAGTCAAATTTGGACACTTGTCTGAAAAGAGTCAAAGAATACTCAAAAGAATATAATTAGTAGGCTATTTTGAAATAGAAAAGAAAGTAAAATAGTCCTACCATTAAAGGTTCAAAGGCTGTTCATGAATGGCGGGAGCAAGGGACAGTGACATTGCTCTAGCGAGCAGGTCAATGCCCTCGATACTGACTATATACGCATGTGATCAGCGTCCAAGCCCTGTTTCCACCCAACCTAGGACCAAGGGAAGCCAGGCTATGGCTCCTGATGACTCATCAGATAGACCTATATGGTCCCCCAAACCCTCTAACCTTAGCTCACAAGGATGGTGAGGTTGCAGCGACCAAAGGAACTAAGGCGTTTGAGTAGGACTCGAACCCCAGTCTGATGATCACCTGTCAGGGACGTTATCACATCGGCCACCACAACCCATATTATCACTGCAAAACTAAGCAGAGCACAATAGAACTGTATGCAGTAACCATTAGCCCCTGCCTTACTTGGGGATCTGCATATTAGTGTGGTTACTATAAAAATATATATTTTTTTTAGGAGATATCTTTATTTATCAAGCACACAGTAGGCCTAGAGTACTTGTATCTGCTCTATAGTCCATTTCTTTTATCGAGGCAGATTTGCACCGACTCGCAGCGGTGCCCTTTTAGCTCGGAAAAGTTTCCTGATCGCTGATTGGTTAGAATTATCTCGTCCAACCAATCAGCGATCAGGAAACTTTTCCGAGCTAAAAAGGCACCGCTGCGTGTCGGCGCAAATCTGCATCGCTAAAAGAAATTGACTATAGTAATCAATAAGAAAGGTAAAGACAAGATAGCTTATGTCAGGAGGCAGGATGTGAGGCTGAAGTTGAAAATAGGATAAGAGCACCCTTGGAGCAGTTGAGGGAGGTATCAGGAGTGATATGGGATGAGAAACTGCCAATCAAGCCAAAAGTCATGATCTATAGCACAGTAATAAGACCAATACTGTATTAAGGTATGGATCAGAATTGTTGGCTCTAAAACAAAAAGAGGAAGCAAAACTTGAAAGAACAGAGATGAGCATGCTTAGGTGGATAATGGGAATAACACTGTTTGAAAGAATGGAAAATATTGAATAAAAAGAATGGCAGGCATAGTAAAAATTACACAGGTGATAGTGTGGCCACGTGTTGAGAACTTAAGGATAGATAGTGGGGAGGAACCTATTAAGGGGAGAAGATCGAGAGGAGGCAAAGAATTAGATGGCGATTTAAGGGGAAGGATGATATAGAGAGAAGAGGATGCCTTTGATGGCATAGGAGATGGTGCATCGGGCAATCAACCCCTTAATGTAGGAATAACTTGGAAAGAAGATATTAGTGTGGTTACACTACATATTATTTCAAGCCATCTGTAATCAAATTGTCAATTCCAAGTTTTCTCTATATGAATGTAATAGATACAGCAATTTTGTACCTTGAAAAAGAAGGTAGAAGACTTTGTAATCAAAATGGTAGAGGATGTATTATTACTTTATAAAGTACCTCGTAAGATCGTTATACTACAGGCTACAGTTCTATATGCATTAGTAATAATTACCATATAAAGGTTTTTTTTGTAGTCTGATGCCTGTGTATCTTAGAGTTTTGAGTTGATAAGTTGCTTGTGGAACGCATGATTGATAGGCAAGACCTAGGTCCAAAGAATAGGCATAGGCCTACTGTACATGAGCAAAATTAATAAGAGATCTCAAGACCTTTCCACAACTCTCTATGATAAGTAATTATCTGTAGACTGGTAAGGGTATTATTGTTATTAATAGCTAAGCTACAACATTAATTGGAAAATTAGTGTAAAATAGCCCAGCGAGGAAAGGAAGTAAAATCTATAGTAGGTATTTACATGTCGATTTTAAAACTTTTTTTTTTCTTGTTTGGTTCATGATTCACAAGGCTGATGAAAATATTAAAAGATTTTCTGTTGAAACTGTTTGAAAATTGTTAGAATACCATTTTAGGAAGGGTGCATTGCCTTACTAGAAATATATATATATATATATATATATATATATATATATATATATATATATATATATATATATATATATATATATATATATATATATCACAGTTATAACAATTATAAAATATGGTATTTACATCACACAATGCTTTGAAGCTCTTATGAAATTGCCCATACAATGAGAAATAAATTTGAATTTCGAATTGTGAAGCAAGACTTACGAAACTAAAAAAAAAAAATCAGGTCTCACGAAACTATAAATATCAGGACTTACAAAACTTTAAAAATCGGGGCTTACGAAACTTTTTTTAAAAACCAGGACTTAGGAAACTTAAAATTCAAGACTTACGAAACTAAAAAAATGAGGACTTACAAAACTTTTAAAAATCAGGACTTACGAAACTAAAAAAACAGGACTTATGAAACTTTAAAAAATCAAGACTTACGAAATTTAAAGAAATCACCGCTTATGAAACTTAAAAAAAAGGGGGGGGGGGGACTTACGAAACTTTTAACATCCAGGAATTACGAAAGTAGAAAATATGGACTTCCGAAACTTTAAAAAGATCAGGACTTAGGAAACTAAAAAATCAGGACTTGCTAAATTAAAAAATTAGGACTTTTTAAAAAAATCAAGACTTACAAACCTAAAAAAAAAAAAAAGAAAATCGCCAGTTGTCAAAACTTCTCAATTATAAAGTATATTTACATCATATACTCTCGCCCATTTTTCAATTACGCTAGTAAGCAAAAATTTATTTATATTTAGAATAATGTGTATCAGGACTTTAGAAATATATAAAAATAATTGTAATAAATGTAGTATATGTTAAGAAATGCGAGTCAAGGGTTAATATTTATTAAGAAATGCAAGTCCAACAATCTCGAGACAACAACGAAACAAAGTGGTTCCTTTAGTTTACCTAGAAATGTGTTTCGACTTTTTACCGGCGCCATTGCTTCTACCCCGTCTTTTAAAATGTATATTCACGTGGTATCACGTGAAAAGATTGTTATTAAAGAAACAAATCAACTTTTCCAGTTCCTGGAGGCCTATACTCAAGATCAGATGCTGGAATGTTGTGATGCACTTGGGCGGGTGTGACCGAGGTATGTGTCGATGTGATTTCTTATTTTATCCTACCATTTTTACATAAATATCCTTTTTCTCTTTAAACTATTTTTTCTAATGTAACGGGTTCCTTTAAATCTATAGCATTCTTAAAGAAATGGTGTGCTTTTTCAAGTAGGCCTACCTGAATGTTCACTTCTAAGTCATTCCTTTTTATAACTTGATGAAGGCTTCTAAACCTACGATGTTATACTGTTGTAATTATTTTTCTGTGGACTTTGGAAATAAGTTTTTGTAAGTAATAATCATAATTTGTAAAAGTAAGGCTCGTAATATATTTTTTTTTCTAATATACTTTTCAATTCTCGAACTTCTTGTATGAAGGAGTTTCTAATTATCTACACATTTTGGACTACACTAGCCTACACATATTAGGCCTAACCCCAGTTTTAAAATGACCCTTAAAAATTTTTCCATTGTGACGAAGTTTGTATTTAGTAAGCCTTTATGTTACTTCAATACCTCAGGTGTGACGGTCTAAACGATCCCCGGTCTCAGAATTCTCCTTGATAATCTGCGCATGCGCGAACAAAACCGTTTGCCAGTGCATACGAGGTTGATGTTTTATTTTCCTGTAATGTTAGCGTGCCCAGCTCAACATTACCGCTCGCCAGTACATACGAGCTTGATGTTCTATTTTCATGCGAGCGAAGCGAGCTAATGGCGGAAAAAAACCATTATACAATGTCAAGGAGAATTCTGAGACCGGGGGATCGTTCAGACCGTCACACCGGCAAAGAAGTTGGAAGGAGGTTGTTTTACCTCTGTGTGGTTGTTTGTGAACCGCTTCCTGACCACAATTTTAATCGTTGAGTAATAAAACTTGCAGGGATTTATTCTTATGTAAAAAACTGGAAATTATTAAAATTTGGAAGGTCAAGGTCACGGTCAAGTCAAATGTACAATTCACGTAATCAGCCATAAGTTTGGACATCGTTGTTACAGAAACTTCAAACTTGGTTCATATTTGTGTGTATGAAAAACCACGCCATTTAATGCATGTTAAAGTCAAAGGTCAAGGTCAAGCAAAAGGTCGAGTAATAAGCTGCCGCGGGGGAGGTTTGCGCTCTACGGAATGCCCCTGTAGTTTCTAATATACTTTTTAATCCTCGAACTGCTAGTATGATGGACATTCTAATAATCCACACGTTTTGACCACAAGCCTACATATATTACGTCTAGTCAGTTTTAAAAACACCCTTAATCATATTATTATTGTGAAGAAGTTTAGATATAGGTAATCTTTAGGCTACTTCATTTCTTGCATAGACTGACTAAACAAATATTGAATCTGTTCGTAAACTATTCAAATTAGAGAATTGATAAATGAAGTTTCACCATATCAGTATTTTTAACATGGCTAGGTGACATATGAGATTTTATGTTTTATTCAATTATTTATTTCATTAGTATATTTTTTCTTCGTTAAACTTACCGGGAGAAATCGTGATATCTGAAGGAAAAATGCTGCTCTCTCTCTCTCTCTCTCTCTCTCTCTCTCTCTCTCTCTCTCTCTCTCTCTCTCTCTCTCTCTCTCTCTCTCTCTCTCTCTCTCTCTCTATATATAAATATATGTATGTGTATATGTATATGTGTATATATATATATGTATTTATATATTATATATACAGTACATATATATATATATATATATATATATATATATATATATATATATATATATATATATATATACATATATATGTGTGTGTGTGTATATATACATATATACATATATATATGTATATGTGTACATATGTATATGTATATATATACATATACACACACACACATATATATATATATATATATATATATATATATATATATATATATATATATAGGCCTCAAGGTTCGCCTGTGTTATAGGACCGGGAAAACAGCCCATGAAATAAAGTAATTAATTATAGACTGACGCAAATGTGAGCAAAATCATAAGTTGCATAATATAGACTTCTGTGTAGAGTAAAAAATGTCAAGAAATGTGATAGTTGGAAGCACACCGTTATTCACTGTAGTTTTGTGGCCCACCTGTTGTGTGAGAGTTTTAAAGGCCAGACTAATTATTCGAGTTATTTTAGCGCTTAAAAATGGGATGTTGTAAGGCAGTGATAATTAAATCAGGTGGTTTATTATTATTACTATTATTTTGGTTATAATTACTATTCTTATTATTATTATGATTATTAATATTATTATTATTGTTATTATTATAATTATTATTGTTATTATTATGATTATTAATATTATTATTATTGTTATTATTATAATTATTATTGTTATTATTATTATTATTATTATTATTATTATTATTATTATTGAGGTTTTTCGGGAAAAGTTCCATTTTCTAATGTGTGGTAGGTTATGTATGAATTATGTATTATCATTATTATTATTATTATTATTATTTTGGATATAATTACTATTGTTATTATTATGATTATCAATATTATTATTATTATTATTATTATGATTATTATTATTATAATAATAATAATTATTATTATTATTATTATTATTATTATTATTGAGGTTTTTCGGGAAAAGTTCCATTTTCTAATGTGTGGTAGGCCTATGTATGAAGGCCCTTCATGTTAAAGTCAACTCTAATGTTTGTATGATGTAAAGTTGAATTTAAGGTAATTCTTGATAAGCACACACACACACACAAAACCATTTTAGATTAAGGTGAAATTGATTACTAAAATTGGTAACGTCCTTGCCTCGTGATTGCCAGACTGGGGTTCGGATCCCACTCAAACTTGTTAGTTTTTTTGGTTGATGCAACCTCACCATCCTTGTGAGCTAAGGACGGGGTGTTTGTGGGAGCCAATAGGTCTATCTGCCGAGTCATCAGCAGCCATTACCTGGCCTTCCTTGGTCCTAGCTAGGGTAGAGAGGGTCTTGGACGCTGATCATATGTATATATGGTCAGTCTCTAGGGCATTGTCCTGCTTGATATGACAATGTCTCTGCCCCATGCCTCTGCCATTCATGAGTGGCCTATAAACTTTAAATTTGTTTCTGTGCATCGGGAGTAGGCCTATGCTTATTTTGAATAATTTAACGATATGCCATATATATATATATATATATATATATATATATATATATATATATATATATATATATACATATATATATAAAGTTAAAGTTTTTTATTGTATATAAGTTGTGTATGTTGAAGTGTTCCCTTTGAGCCATGCATCTTATCACACAGTGATCATCATCATCTCCTACGCTTATTGACGCAAAGGGCCTCGGTTAGATTTCGCCAGTCGTCTCTATCTTGAGCTTTTAAATCCATACTTTTCCATTCATCATCTCCTACTTCGCGCTTCATGGTCCTCAGCCATGTAGGCCTGGGTCTTCCAATTCTTCTAGTGCTCTGTGGAGCCCAGCTGAACGTTTGGTGAACTAATCTCTCCTGGGGAGTGCTACACTATAGGGGGATAGGATATGTGGGGGAGGGGAGGGGAAAATTAGGATTTTGGAAGGATTGGAGGGGAAAGTGAAGTACAGTGGGAAGTGAAAAGATTGGGACAGACCAAATAGTTTTTTTTTTTTTTTTTTTTTTTTGTCAACATCATGCATTTTGGACCACCAGAAGGTAATTTCCGTTGCCAGCCTCCGAGGGATTTGTGTTTTCAATCATATCGCCTCAGAGTTAACCACTTCATCATAATGACCTTTTGAATTAATATTTTTATTTTCATCGTTTTACGCCATACTTATACTGTCAATTCATTTTATTATAATTTCAAATTGAGTTTAGAGTCGACAATTACACCATAAAAGTACTTTTTGCCTTTGGAGAGCTTTAAGTTTTGGTGGTAATGCGGTCGAAGAAGCTTTTATTATTATTATTATTATTATTATTATTATTATTATTATTATAATAATGATAATTATTATTTTATTATAATTATTATTATTATTATTATTATTATCATTATTATTATTATATTATCATTATTGTTATTATTACCATTATTATTATTATCATTATTATTATTATTATTATTATTATTATTGTTGTTATTATTATTAGCTAAGCTACAACCCTAGCTTGAAAAATAGGATGCTGTAACCCCAAGGGCTCCAACAAGGAAAATAGCCCTGGGAGGAAAGGAAGTAATGAAATAGATAAACTAAAAGAAAAGTAATGAACAATTTAAAATATTTTAAGAACAGAGAAAGAGATATAAGATAAAAAAGAATGTGCCCGAGTGTACCCTCAAGCAAGAGAACTCTACCCTTAGACGGTGAAAGATCATGGTACAGACTACAGAGGCTGTTATTATTATTATTATTATTATTTGCTAAGCTACAACCCTAGTTGAAAAAGCGGGATGCTATAAGGCTAGGGGCCCCAACAAGGAAAATAGCCCAGTGAGGAAAGGAAACAAGGGAAAATAAGATATTTTAAGAACAGTAACAACAATGAAATTAATATTTTCTATGTAAACTATGCAAATCTTATCAAAACAAGAGGAAGAGAAATTAGATAGAATAGTGAGCCCGAGTGTACCCTCAAGCAAAAGAACTCTACTTGAAGTTCAGTGAAAAACCATGGTACAGAGGCTATGGAACTACCATATGACTAGAGAACAATGGTTTGATTTTGGAGTGTCCTATGGCACAGAGGCTATGGCACTACCCAAGAATAGAGAACAATGGTTTGATTTTGGAGTGTCCTATGGCACAGAGGCTATGGCACTATCCAAGAATAGAGAACAATGGTTTGATTTTGGAGTGTCCTATGGCACAGAGGCTATGGCACTACCCAAGAATAGAGAACAATGGTTTGATTTTGAAGTGGCCTATGGCACTACAGAGAATTTTAGCAGTTTTTTTTTTTTTTTTTTTTTTTTTTTTTTTTTTTTTTTTTAATAATACCTAATAGTATACATCCATCCATCCATCCTTCCATCCATCCATCCATCCATCCCGGACGCAATCTATAAATGCTTAATGGGAGACTTCCTTTATAAAATTGTTGTCGCTTCGTCTTCAGCGAATGTCACATATAAATTTCTCTCCTCCCCATAACTCTCGTTATGTAGTCAATAACAGATTACCAGGAGGCTTGTCTCCGTCGAGTTGCTCTCGTTGCTCTAAAACAACAACAAAAACAACAACAACAACAACAACAATCAGTAACAAATTCACTTGAAAGTTGTTAACGATGAATTTTTCCGGCTAGATTTTTTTCTCACCAGTTTTCGATAATTGAAGAAGGGAGAACCATGATTATTATTATTATTATTATTATTATTATTATTGTTATTATTATTATTGTTGTTGTTGTTTTTATTATTATTATTATTATTGTTGTTTTTATTGTTATTATTATTATTATTATTACTGTATTAATATTGTTTTTATTATTATTATTATTATTATTATTATTATTATTATTATTATTATTATTAGCAGCTAAGCTACAGCCCTAGTTGGAAAAGCAGAAGGCTGTAAGCCCAAGAGCTCCAACAGGAAAAAATATCACTGTGAGGAAAGGAAACAATAGCCTAGTGAGGAAAGGAAATGATTATTATTATTACTACTAGCTAAGCAACAATCCTAGTTGAAAAAGCAGGATTCTACAACCCTAAGAGCTCCAACAGGGAAAAATAGCCCAGTGAGGAAAGAAAATTATTATTACTATCAAACCTACAACCTTAGTTGGAAAAAAAAGGATTCATGCAAGGGCCATGGCTCTAACAGGGAAAAGTAACCCAGTGAGGAAAGGAAAATCGCCTTGTTAGGCACAGGAATTGTCTCCTCTTTTCCAAAACTTCACATTAACAACATCTATAGTCAAATTTTTTTAGCGAGGCAGATTTGCACCGACTCGCAGCGGTGCCCTTTTAGCTCGGAAAAGTTTCCTGATCGCTGATTGGTTGGACAAGATCATTCTAACCAATCAGCGATCAGGAAACTTTTCCGAGCTAAAAGAGCAACGCTGCGAGTCGGTGCAAATGCGCCTCATTAAAAGAAATTGACTATAGTCATCTATTAAACGCGTTTAAAGCTACTGGACAGCAACTGGAAACATCACCCCTGAGAGTTATAGTCGAGCTAGGTTTCACCAGATTTTGAAAAAAATACATAGCCAGCTGTCTTAACACCTGCGAGACAAATGTACATAGCATATTATTATTATTATTATTATTATTATTATTGTTATTATTAGCATATTATTATTATTATTATTATTATTATTATTATTATTATTATTACTTGCTAGGCTACAACCTTAGTTGGAAAAGCAGAATGCCATAAGCCCAGGGGCTCCAACAGGGAAAATAGCCCAGTGAGGAAAGGAAACAAGGAAAAGTAAAATATTTTACGAACAGTAACAACATTGAAATAAATATTTCTTAAATAAACTATAAAAACTTTAACAAAACAAGAGGAAGAGAAATAAGATAAAATAGCGTGCCCGAGTGTACCCTCAAGCAAGAGAACTCTAACCCAAGGCAGTGGAAAACCATGGTACAGAGGTTATGGCACTACCCAAGACTAGAGAACAATGGTTTGATTTTGGAGTGTCCTTCTTCTAGAAGAGCTGCTGGCCATAGCTAAAGAGTCTCATCTACTCTTACCAAGAGAAAGTAGCCACTGAACAATTACAGTGCAGTAGTTAACTCCTTGGGCGAAGAAGAATTGTTTGATAATCACAGTGTTGTCAGGTGTATGAGGTCAGAGGAGAATCTGTAAAGAATAGGCCAGACTATTCGGTACATGTGTAGGCAAAGGGAAAGTGAACCTTAACCAGAAAGAAGGATCCAATGTAGTACTGTCTGGCCAGTCAAAGGACCCCATAACTCTAGCGGTAGTATCTCAACGGGCGGCTAAAAGGCCACACTAGATCTAGGAGACCACAAAAGACAACGAAGAGGAAGAAGAAGAAGAAAAAGAAGGAGGAGGAGAAGAAGAAGCCGGGATGCAAAACGTGATGTATTCGTGTCTGGTTCAACAATGGAAGCATCCCCAATCTTCCTATCAGATCCGTCGCCCTTCGTAACGCAAATAATATAAATTGATGGTGATAAATTTTCATTTGAATCTGTTATCAGTAGGTATCACCTACACGTCATTTCTTTTTATCTTAGCGGTTTGCGTCATCTATTGACTTGTTCGTTTGGTTTCATTGTTGTCTGTTTTAGTTTTTTTGCGCTGTTTATGTATAATTTTAGTTGCAAGATTTTCTTTACATAATTTTTTTTTTTTCACTGAAATAAATTTCTTCATAAATTTAGTAGATTTGCAAAAGAATAGTCGCTCAGAACAGGATTAGAAATGAAACTATACAGGAGATTACTCGAGTGCCATATGTGGATGAGATCATGATGAGGGGTAGATGGAGATGGTTTGGGCATGCTCTTTGCATTCCCCAAAAGAGAGATTAGTTCACCAAACTTACAACTGGTCTCCACAAGGCACTAGAAGAGTTGGAAGCCCCAGGCCTACATGGATGAGGACTATGAAGTGCGAAGTAGATGATGAGTGGAGAAGTATTGATTTAAAACCTCAAGATAGAGACGACTGGCGAAATCTAACCGAGCCCTTTGCGTCAATAGGCGTAGGAGGAGATGATGATGATGATAAATTTACTTATTTATACCTCAGAAATGATACAAATCGACATGAAATGGCTTTTTACCTGAAATATAATCACCGAGTCCCATTTTTAGATTAGATAATGAAGGTTAAAGATGGCTTCGTTATCCTAGAGTTACTTATTAATTATGAGTAATAAGACATTATGTAAGAAAATATTTTATCATTAGCTGTGTTGAATATCTTGAGTATTTTAATTGGTCGGCATATCTTGCTTGTAATGAATCATTAATTTTATAATTTATATTTCAACGGCGAGTAGATATAGTAGTATTAACAAAATAGATAAATTAATGAATAAAATATATCCCAAGAGAACTTTTTGTATGTTATTATTATTATTATTATTATTATTATTATTATTATTATTATTATTATTACTTGCTAAGCTACAACCCTAGTTGAAAGTAGTCTTGTGAGGAAAGGAATTAATGTATTATTATTATTATTACTTACTAAGCTACAACCCTAGTTGGAAAAGCAGGACACCATAAGCCCAAGGACTACAACAGGGAAAGTAGTCTTGTGAGGAAAGGAATTAATGTATTATTATTATTATTATTATTAGCTAAGCTACAAACCCAGTTGAAAAAGCAGGATGCTATAAGCCCAAGGACTACAACAGGGAAAGTAGTCTTGTGAGGAAAGGAATTAATGTATTATTATTATTATTATTATTGTTGTTGTTGTTTTTATTACTATTATTAGCTAAGCGATAACCCTAGTTGGAAAGCAGGACGCTATAAGCCCAAGGGCTCCAACAGGGAAAGTAGCCTTGTAAGGAAAGGAAATAATGAATTATTATTATTATTATTATTATTATTATTATTATTAGCTAAGCTGGAACCCTAGTGGAAAAGCAGGATGCTATAAGCCATTGGGTTCCAACAGGGAAAATAGCCCAGTGAGGAAAGGAAATAAGGTATTATTATTATTATTGTTATTATTATTAATAATTATTATTGCTGCTATTAATAGCTAAGCTACAACACTTGTTGGAAAAGCAGAACGCTATAATCCCAAGGAATCCAACTGGGAAAAATAGCCCAGTGAGGAAAGGAAATAATGTATTATTATTATTATTATTATTATTAGCTAAGCTACTACCATAGTTGGAAAAGCAGAATGCTTTAATCCCAAGGAATCCAACTGGGGAAAATAGCCCAGTGAGGAAAGGAAATAATGTATTATAATTATTATAATTATTATTATTATTATTATTATTATTATTATTATTAGCTAAACTACAACCATAGTTGGAAAAGCAGAATGCTATAAGCCCAAGGCCTCCATCAGTGAAAATAGCATATCATTTCCACGATGTCATAATTGATCGAATGAAAATGATGTATCATGTGAGGCTAATAAACCGTGGTATGCATTAAATAGATATAGTTAACGCTTATAGATTAGTAAGTTGTATGCAGCTGAATGGGAAGGGAGAACGCTTATCACGATAAAAAAAAGTTATGCGTTTCGTTGCCGTGTGCAAATGGTGACTCAAAGCCTCGGGCGTTCCTAGTCACCCCCCCCTCTCTCTCTCTCTCTCTCTCTCTCTCTCTCTCTCTCTCTCTCTCTCTCTCTCTCTCTCTCTCTCACAACAGACTTCCAGCGGATGTAGTGAATAGTAACAGGGTTAACGAGTTCAAGAATAAGTTAGATAAGATCATAAGAACTCTCTAAATGTTCGAACTAATTTTCTCTCTCTCTCTCTCTCTCTCTCTCTCTCTCTCTCTCTCTCTCTCTCTCTCTCTCTCTCTCTCTCTCTCTCAGAATCACCCTTATTATCCCACCGATTTTTTTTCTCATTATCAGAATCTCCCCTATTTTCCCACAGGTATCTCTCTCTCTCTCTCTCTCTCTCTCTCTCTCTCTCTCTCTCTCTCTCTCTCTCTCTCTCTCTCTCTCTTTATATATATATATATATATATATATATATATATATATATATATATATATATATCTTTATATATATATATATATATATATATATATATATCTTTATTTATATATATATATATATATATATATATCTTTATATATATATAAAGATATATATATATCTATCTTTATATATATATATATACAGTATATATATATATATATATATATATATATATATATATATCAGAATCTCCCTTATCATCCCACAGGTCTCTCTCTCTCTCTCTCTCTCTCTCTCTCTCTCCTCTCTCTCTCTCTCTCTCTCTCTCTCTCTCTCATGCACACGTTCCTCTTGTCCATTGTCCTTCCATTCCATTTCATTATTATCATTTTTATCCCCTTCTCCATTGTACGCACCTCATCCTCGCCTCAAATCCCAAAGCTCCTCCTCCCTTCCACCATTCCTCCACCACACGCGCACCATCTCCCACCCTCTCTCTCCCATTCCTCCACCACACACGCACCATCTCCCACCCTCTCTCTCTCCACGAGAGCCTTTCTTATCATTCTATTGTCTTAGCGCTGAATGGTACAGACTGTATAACGCCCAGCGCAGCGACGAATACGGAGTGTAATCGTGCGATGCATGAGCTGCATGTTGTAGAGAATAACTTGATTTTTTTTTAACGTTTGAAATTTTAAATTTGGTGTTGAAATGTGCGTTGAGTGCATGGGCCTCGTTCTTTCTGTTGTTGTTGTTATTATTATTATTATTATTATTATTATTTGTTGTTTTTATTATTATTTGTAATATTATTTAGCCTTATTATTTGTTGTTGATGTTGTTTTTGTTGTTGTTGTTATTGTTATTGTTATTATTATTATTATTATTATTTCATCATCATCATCTCCTCTTACGCCAATTGGCGCAAAGGACCTCAGTTAGATTTCGCGAGTCGTCTCTATCTTGAGCTTTTAAATATTATTATTATTATTATTATTATTATTATTATTATTATTATTATTATTTAATCATCATCATGTCCTCGTATGCCTATTAATGCAAAGGGCTTCAGTTAGATTTCGCGAGTCATCTCTATCTTGAGCTTTTAAATATTATCATTATTATCGTCATTACTGTTATTATTATCATTATTGTTATTATTATTATACGATGAACACTACTGCTTTACTACACACAGTATAGATGAATACATAATCTTGTAAAAATCCGATTATTACTAGATTATAACTGCATTTGTTATTATTATTATTATTATTATTATTATTATTATCATCCAGGTTACAATCGTAATTTGATAAGCAGAATGCTACTAGCCCAGGGACTCACACAAGGAAACTAGCTAAACGAGTAACGAATAAACAATTAATAAGAAGTGATAAAAGTTGTAATATATGTTAAGATTAATAACAACAATAAATAGATCAGTCATATATGACATATCTATTTTAACGTTATTTCTGATTCCTTAGGTATTTTATATTATTTATTCATTACTTCTCATATATAGTTTATCTGTTTCCTTATTTCCTTTCCCTTTTGGGCTATTTTTCCCTGTTGGAGGCCATGGGCTTATAGCTTCCTGCTTTTCCAACTAGGGTTGTAGCTTAGCTGGTTATAGCAATAATAATAATAATAATAATAATAATAATAATAACAACTATGAAACGAGACATGTCAACCTGTTCAACAGAACATTTGCAACAGAGTTAAACTTCTGAAGCTAATATAGTTAGTAAGGAGAGTAAGGTCGTTTTGCCAAGGTCAAGGTCACAAGTGATTGCTAATATTCCCCTTAATTTTATTCTATCATTGTCTGAACCTTTTTCAACTATTGTGTTTTAAATATGCATGACAGGTGATTTAATATATTTATAAATGGATTACTTTTTTGTTATTTAATTTTGATAACAGTCGATTAATGTCAGGTAAAGTGATTTAATATATTTATAAATGGATTACATATTTGTTATTTAATTTTGAAAATAGTCGCTTGTTGTCAGGTAAATTGCTTAGGTGCCTCGGTAGCCATTTCCATTAAGTTTTGCTACCAAAATGGGTTGTGGTAGCATACTGGAAACGTCCCTGTATGGTGATCTGTTGGACTGGGGTTCAAGACCCCGCTCAATTTCGATAGTTTCTTGTGTCGTCTGCAACCTCACCATCCATGTGAGCTAAGGATGGGAGTGTGGTTTTGGGGAGCCTATAGGTCATGATCAGCCATTGCCTGGCCCTCCCTGGTCTTAGCTTGGGTGAGGAGGGAGCTTTGGAGCTGAACATATGTATTTATGGGATGAAATATGATGGGAATAACACAAATGAAAATGACAGACAATAGATGGACATTAAGAATGACAGAATGGGTCCCTAGAGATTGCAAAAGAAGCAGGGGAAGGAAGAGAAGACGATGGAATAACGAGCTAGGAACATTTGTGTGGTATGGACTGATATAGACAGACCATAAACAGACGCAAATGGAAGGACATGTCTGAGGCATTTGTTCTGCAGTGGACTTGTAAAGGCTAATGACGATGATGATTATATGTATATATATATATATATATATATATATATACACACATTTATATATATAAATGTATATATGTATACATAAATATCTATCTATTTATCTATATATATATATATATATATATATATATATATATATATATATATATATATATATATATATATATACACATTTATATATATATATAAATGTATGTATGTATACATAAATATATATATATATATATATATATATATATATATATATATACATACATTAACATTTATATATATAAATGTATATATGTATACATAAATATATATATATGTATGTATATATATAGATATATATATATATATATATATATGTATTTATATATGTATGTATATATATATATATATATATATATATATGTATATAGATATATATGTATATATAGCTATATATGTTTATATATATACATATATTTATATGTAAATATATATATATATATATATATATGTGTGTGTGTGTGTGTGTGTGTGTGTGTGTCACGTGGAAGTGCCTGGTAACTTTCAATAAAGATATACTCGAGGAGGAAAACAGCAACTTGGCTTCATGGCATTGACTTCCGAGTTAGATAAAAGCCTTCTCTCGTTGAGACCTGATAGCTGGTAGATACGAAATCAAAAGTCACTTGGTACTTTATTTTAGATTTCTCATTGATTTATTAATTAAACATTAAAAGATAATGCTTAAGATTTTGATTATATATATATGTATATATATATATATATATATATATATATATATTGCCGTATATATAAAAATATATAGATTATATATATATATATATATATATATATATATATATATATATGCATATATATATATATATATATATATATATATATATATTGTGTGTGTGCGTATATTTAAGTTTTTCCACGAATGCATCGCTTTCTTGACCACAAAATATTCCAGGATTGTGTTGGAGAAAGTCATCACTAATTAAAAGATCAATATAGCCTATATTATAAGTCTCTTGGACACTTACACCAGAAATGACTTATATTCTCAGAATTTTCTTAAAACGTAAAACGCGAATATAGTGAATCGTACTCTTGTACCTGATTTCTCCGGATCTGTCCTGAATACCAAAGTTAATCATCAAGTATTAACGTTGAAGTGGAAATCTGTGTCTTCTAAGTGCGTCATACAAATTTGAGTCGTTTAAATGTTTATTTTCGTTGTGTGGCCCACTTATAGCACAGAAAGAAATAGATATCTGTTTGAGGCTCGGGGTGAGGATGGCATGTTCATCCTTGCCAAGATTCTAGGACATGGTGTGTCGTTCAATGCTAGTGGCATTTTTAAATTTATATCAGAAGCAGGTCTCCTTAATGCTATTTAACTTTGATTACATATTTACTTTTCTTTTTCAATTGAATATTCTTCTAATCTTTATTTATAATAAACGATATCGGCGTCAATGACCTTCGATGTCAGGATGCCAGAGAACTTCAAATCATTCATTTGTTGTATGGCTCTTATGATGAGGGGGTAGATGAAGATGGTTTGGGCATGCTCTTCTCACTCTCCAAGAGAGATTAGTTCACCAAACGTTGAGCGGGGCTCCACAAGGCACTAGAAGAGTTGGAAGACTCAGCCCTACATGGCTGAGGACTATGAAGCGCGAAGTAGGAGATGATGATGAATGGAGATGTATTGTATTAAAAGCTTAAGATAGAGACGAATGGCGAGACATAACCCAGGACCTTTGCTTCAATAGGCGTAGGAGATGATGATGATGATGATGATGATGCTCGTAACATCATACTTTTGACTGAATGTGATACAAACAGAAGTTGACTCTTTCCTTAACTGTTGCTTATAGAAGAGCAAGAAAATTATATGGTTACTTCGAGACACGTAGTTTTGAACACGTTGCATGTATTTTCTTCCTCTCTCTCTTTCTCTCTCTCTCTCTCTCTCTCTCTCTCTCTCTCTCTCTCTCTCTCTCTCTCTCTATATATATATATATATATATGTGTGTGTGTGTGTGTGTGTTTATATGTTTGTTATCTATCGATAGACATATGTATATATACAATTTATAATATTCATATGTGAAACATCGCACTCAGGTATTTTCGCGCAGAATCACTTTATTTAATATATCATGCACCAAAATCTCCCAAGGGAAATTTAGGAATTTTCTCTTCCATTATCACTAAGGGATTCAAGTGGCATTTGTTTTTATCAGAAATCAGAAACTAAACGACTATATCTTCTACACTCAAGGGGTTGACTACTGCACTGTATTTGTTCATTGGCTACTTTCCTCTTGGTAAGGGTAGAAGAGACTCTTTAGCTATGGTAAGCATAGCTCTTCTAGGAGAGGAACACTCTCAAAAACAAACCATTGTTCTCTAGTCTTGGGTAGTGCCATAGCCTCTGTACTTCGGTCTTCCACTGTCTTGGGTTAGAGTTCTCTTGCTTTAGGGTACACTTGTGCACACTATCTAATTTCTTTTCCTCTTGTTTTGTAAAAGTTTTTATTGTTTATATAGAAATATTTATTTTAATGTTACTGTTCTTAAAATATTTTATTTTTCCTTGTTTTCTTTCATCACTGGGCTATTTTTCCCTGTTGGGGCCCCTGGGCTTGTAGTATCCTGCTTTTCCAACTAGGGTTGTAGCCTAGC
>NC_090729.1:117137049-117139549 GCF_036898095.1 Palaemon carinicauda
GAAAATAGACCAGTGAGGAAAGGAAAGAAGGAAATAAATAAACGATATGTGAAATAATGAACAATTAAGATAAAATATTTTAAAAACAATAACATCAAAACAGATATTTCATATATTAACTATAAAAAGACTTATGTCAGCCTGTTCAACATAATATGCGGCAAGTTTGAACTTTTGATCAATCTCATGAAATATGAGGCCAGACTCATATCAGCCTGTTCAACATAAAACCTTTCGGAATGTTTCTTAAGATCTACGTTACCTGAATTTAGTATCGATTTTAAATATTCAATTATAAAAAGGGTCATTTGCCTTTTCTATGAATCAGTTAACGAATTTTCCATAGTTATATTTGTTCAAATTTTGTATTTATTTTGGAGTTGATCAACATTGAATTAACTGGTGTGTTCGTTTGTGGACAAATCATAAGTATAATTTAAAATATTTTAATAGTTCATTACTTCTTATGTTTCCTTTCCTTACTGGGCTATTTTTCCCTGTTGGACCCCTTGGGCTTATAGCATCCTGCTCTTCCAACTAGGGTTGTAGCATAGCTAGTAATAATGGTAATAATAATAATAATAATAATAATTATATCACTAATATTTATAATAATAATAATAATAATGATAATAATAATAACAATAATATTTATAATAACAATAATAATAATAATAGTAATAATAATAATATTGTAATTGCCTATTTATTAGTATTGTTTAATATTCAATAATTATTTATTAACTGGTGTGACTTCTAGATTGACCAATAAACTCGCTATTTATTCGAAATACTAACTCAATTAACTCGGTTTGTTTTTTAGAAATATTAACTCAACTCGACTTTCGGAAATATTAACTCAATTAACTCGCTTTCTTTGAGTTATCTCAATTAACTTTTTATTCGAATTATTAACTCAGTTAACTTTTCATTCGAATTATTAACTCAACTCTCATTTTATCCGAAATAGTTGCTCTATTAACTTTTTTTTTTTTTAGAAATATCAACTCAATTAACTCTCTTTGATTCTGGATATTAACTCAACTCTTTTTATTCGAAATATTACCTCTATTAACTCGTATTTTAGAAATATTAACTCCATTAACTCGCCTTTTATTAGAAATATTAACTCAACCAACTCGCTTCTTATTAGAAATATTAACGACTCTTTTTTATGAATATCAACACAATTAACTCGCTTTGTATTAGAAATATTAACTCTATTCTTTTTATAAATATTAACTCAATTAGCCCTGTTTTTGATAGAAATAATAACAACTATTTTTTAGAAATATTAAGTCAAAACTCGTTTTTAAGAAATATTAACGTAATCAACTCTCTTCTTACTCGACATTTTAACTCTTCAATCTCATCAAGCCACTACTACTACACTTAAGAATACAAACATAAACAAAGAAGTGTATTTCATTTTATTTAACGTGTCTCCACTTTTTCTCTTTTTCCAGGAAAGGAGACCGACTGCTCCAAGGGAGATTGCAAAGGTTGCGATGCAGGATGCAAGGGAAACTGCTGCCGTGGCAAACCTTGTGAGAAATGTAAGTTAAAAGAGGTGTTTTATGTAATAAAGTATATATATATATATGTGTGTGTGTGTGTGTATCAGTATGCATATTTAAATTTGTATTTATATTTATTTATATATTTGTACATTTATAGATGTATATATTTATATCAATATATATATATATGCATGTATATAATGTGTATGTATATATATATATATATATATATATATATATATATATATATGCATATATATATTTAACACATACTTTTTAAACATTTATAAATATTTCAATAGCTTTCGTTTCCTCTTAAGCGCAGATTAATTTTTACGCTCAGTTTCCATATCTCTTTAATAATATAAATACCCCGTATTTAATTTCCCCCTAACTAATTCTATCTCATTTTCCTCTCTCTCCGGCACAGGCACTCCAGAGTGCGCCTGCAAATCAGCCGACGACTGCGCTAAGAACTGCGCCAAGGCTTGCAAGTGCTGCCCTTGAAGATTCAAGTGACGTGGGGACATGAATACTAACCTAACCTAACCATGTATGTGTTTGTATGTCATGATGTCTTCGTTGTGAAACCATCCTGTATGTCAGTGGTCACTTGAATCCAAAGAATAAATATTTTCTTTAATTTGGCATTTTCGTTTCCTGTGGAGGGTGGCATCAAGGAGACTTTGAGGGTGGCACCAAAAAGAGGTTGAGGGTGGTACCAAGAACAGCTTGAGGGTGGCACCAAAAAGACTTTGGGGGTGGCACCAAGAACACTATGATGGTGGCACTAAAAAGAGTTTGAGGGAGGCACCAAAGAGACTTTAAGGGTGGCACCAAAAAGAGTTTGAGGGTGGCACCAAAAAGACTTTGAGAGTGGCACCTAAAAGATTTTTTTTATCATGGTCATTCAACTGGGATGTTTGTGTGTATGGTTCATGAATAATTGATATATTTCTATCTTACTTTTATATATTAAT